>NW_026284555.1:0-533 GCF_023373465.1 Oncorhynchus keta
GACAGGAGTTAGGATCGTTGCCTGTCACTGTTCTCTAGAGGAGGAGAGGAGACAGGAGTTAGGATCGTTGCCTGTCACTGTTCTCTAGAGGAGGAGAGGAGACATGAGTTAGGATCGTTGTCTGTCACTGTTCTCTAGAGGAGGAGAGGAGACAGAAGTTAGGATCATTGCCTGTCACTGTTCTCTAGAGGAGGAGAGGAGACAGGAGTTAGGATCGTTGCCTGTCACTGTTCTCTAGAGGAGGAGAGGAGACAGGAGTTAGGATCGTTGCCTGTCACTGTTCTCTAGAGGAGGAGACAGAGACAGGAGTTAGGATCATTGCCTGTCACTGTTCTCTAGAGGAGGAGAGGAGACATGAGTTAGGATCGTTGCCTGTCACTGTTCTCTAGAGGAGGAGAGGAGACAGGAGTTAGGATCGTTGCCTGTCACTGTTCTCTAGAGGAGGAGAGGAGACAGGAGTTAGGATCGTTGCCTGTCACTGTTCTCTAGAGGAGGAGAGGAGAAAGGGGTTAGGATCGTTGCCTCTCACTGTT
>NW_026284557.1:0-8467 GCF_023373465.1 Oncorhynchus keta
TACAGTGAGATACAGCCTAAAGCATACTACAGTGAGATACAGCCTCTCACAGTGAGATACATTCTACAGCCTAGAACAATGCGATACAGCCTACTACAGTGAGATACAGCCTACTACAGTGAGATACAGTCTACAGCCTACTACAGAGATACAGCCTACTACATTGAGGTACAGCCTACTACATTGAGGTACAGCCTACTACAGTGAGATACAGCCTGTAAGATACAGCATACTACAGTGAGATACAGCCTCCTACAGTGAGATACAGCCTCCTACAGTGAGATACAGCCTCCTACAGTGAGATACAGCCTCCTACAGTGAGATACAGCCTACTACTTTGAGATACGGCCTCTACAGTAAGATACAGCCTCCTACAGTGAAATACAGTCTACTATAGTGATATACAGCCCACTATAAAGAAGATTAGCACTTGGATGTTGTAAAGAAATACTGGAGTGATGTAGGATTGTTTATACAGCCTGCAGCCTACTACAGTGAGATACAGCCTATAGTCTACTGCAGTGAGATACAGCCTATAGTCTACTACAGTGAGATGCAGCCTATAGTCTACTACAGTGAGATACAGCCTATAGTCTACTACAGTGAGATAAAGCCTACTACAGTGAGATAAAGCCTACTACAGTGAGATAAAGCCTACTACAGTGAGATACAGCTACTACAGTGAGATAAAGCTACTACAGTGAGATAAAGCCTACTGCAGTGAGATACAGCCTATAGTCTACTACAGTGAGATGCAGCCTATAGTCTACTACAGTGAGATACAGCCTACTGCAGTGAGATACAGCCTAGTCTACAGTGAGATAAAGCCTACTGCAGTGAGATACAGCCTATAGTCTACTACAGTGAGATGCAGCCTATAGTCTACTACAGTGAGATGCAGCCTACTACAGTGAGATACAGCCTACTACAGTGAGATAAAGCCTACTACAGTGAGATACAGCCTACTACAGTGAGATAAAGCCTACTACAGTGAGATACAGCCTACTACAGTGAGATACAGCCTATAGTCTACTACAGTGAGATGCAGCCTATAGTCTACTACAGTGAGATACAGCCTACTACAGTGAGATACAGCCTACTACAGTGAGATACAGCCTATACAGTGAGATACAGCCTACTACAGTGAGATACAGCCTACTACAGTGAGATACAGCCTATAGTCTACTACAGTGAGATACAGCCTATAGTCTACTACAGTGAGATACAGCCTACTACAGTGAGATACAGCCTATAGTCTACTACAGTGAGATACAGCCTAAAGCCTACTACAGTGAGATACAGCCTACTACCGTGAGATAAACCCTACAGCCTTCTACATTGAGATACAGTCTACTACAGTGAGATACAGTCTAATACAGTGAGTTACAGCCTACTACAGTGAGATACAGCCTATAGTCTACTACAGTGAGATACAGCCTAAAGCCTACTACAGTGAGATACAGCCTACTACCGTGAGATACACCCTACAGCCTTCTACATTGAGATACAGTACACTACAGTGAGATACAGTCTAATACAGTGAGATACAGTCTACTACAGTGAGATATGGCCTACTACAGTGAGATACAGCATACTACAGTGCGATACATTCAACTAGAGTGATATACAGCCTAATACAGTGAGATTCAGCCTACTCCAGTGAGATACAATATGTTACAGTGAGATGCCGCCTATAGTCTACTACAGTGAGATACAGCCTGCAGCCTACTACAGTGAGATACAGCCTCCTACAGTGAAATACAGTCTACTAGAGTGAGATAAAGCCTACTACAGTTAGATACAGCCTACTACAGTGAGATACAGTGAAATACAGTCTACTAGGAGTGAGATAAAGCCTACTACAGTTAGATACAGCCTACTACAGTAGAGATAGCATCCTACAGTTTACTACAGTGAGATACAGCCTGCAGTCTACTACAGTGAGATACAGCCTACTACAGTTAGATACAGCCTACTACAGTTAGATACAGCCTACTGCAATGTCATACAGCCAAATACAGTTAGATACAGTCTACTACAGTGAGATACAGCCTAATACAGCCTACTACAGTGAGATACAGTCTACAGCCTACTACAGAGAGATACAGCCTACTACAGTGAGATACAGCCTACTAAAGTGAGATACAGTCTACTACAATGAGATACAGCCTACTACAGTGAGATGCAGCCTATTTCCTACTACAGTGAGATACATCCTGCAGCCTACTACAGTGAGATACAGCCTACTACAGTAGAGATAAACCCTACAGCCTTCTACATTGAGATACAGTCTACTACAGTGAGATACAGTCTACTACAGTGAGATACAGCATACTACAGTGAGATACAGCCTATAGTCTACTACAGTGAGATACAGCATAAAGCCTACTACAGTGAGATACGGCCTACTACAGTGAGATACAGTCTAATACAGAGAGTTACTGCCTACGACAGTGAGATACCGTCTACTACAGTGAGATAAAGCATACTACAGTGAGATACAGTGAGTTACAACCTACCACAGTGAGATACAGTCTACTACAGTGAGATATGGCCTACTACAGTGAGATACAACCTACTACAGTGAGATATGGCCTACTACAGTGAGATACGGCCTACTACAGTGAGATACATTCAACTAGAGTGATATACAGCCTAATACAGTGAGATACAGCCTACTCCAGTGAGATACAATATGTTACAGTGAGATGCCGCCTATAGTCTACTACAGTGAGATACAGCCTGCAGCCTACTACAGTGAGATACAGCCTCCTACAGTGAAATACAGTCTACTACAGTGAGCTAAAGCCTACTACAGTTAGATACAGCCTACTACAGAGAGATACAGCCTACTACAGTTAGATACAGCCTACTACAGTGAGATACAGCCTACAGCCTACTACAGTGAGATACAGCCTACTACAGTTAGATACAGCCTACTACAGTTAGATACAGCCTACAGGCTACTGCAATATCATACAGCCAAATACAGTGAGATACAGTCAACTACAGTTAGATACAGTCTACTACAATGAGATACAGCCTACTACAATGAGATACAGCCTACTACAGTGAGATGCAGCCTATTTCCTACTACAGAGAGATACAGTCTACTACAATGAGATACAGTCAACTACAGTTAGATACAGTCTACTACAGTGAGATACAGTCACAGCCTACTACAGAGAGATACAGCCTACTACAGTGAGATACAGCCTACTAAAGTGAGATACAGTCTACTACAGTGAGATACAGCCTACTACAGTGGAGATACAGCCTACTAAAGTGAGATACAGTCTACTACAGTGAGATGCAGCCTATTTCCTACTACAGTGAGATGCAGCCTATTTCCTACTACAGTGAGATACAGCCTGCAGCCTACTACAGTGAGATACAGCCTGTAGCCTACTACAGTGAGATACAGCCTGCAGCCTACTACAGTGAGATACAGCCTACTAAGGTGAGAAACAGCCTACTACATTGAGATACAGCCTACTACAGTGAGATACATCCTATTACAGTGAGATACATCCTACAGCCTACTAGGTGAAATAGTCCACAGCCAACTGCAGTGAGATACAGCCAACAGCCTCCTATAGTGAGATACAGCCTACAGCCTACTACAGTGAGACACACACAGCCTAATATACTGAGATACAGCCTACTAAAGTGAGATACAGCCTACTACAGTGAGATACAGCCTACTACAGTGAGATACAGCCTACGACATTGAGATACAGCCTACTACAGTGAGATACAGCCTACTACAGTGAGATACAGCCTACTACAGTGAGATACAGCCTACTACAGTGAGATACAGCCTAATACCGTGAGATACAGCCTAATACCGTGAGATACAGTCTACTACAGTGAGATACAGTCTACTACAATGAGATACGGCCTACAGCCTACTACAGTGAGATACAGCCTACTACAGTGAGATACAGCCTACAGCCTAATACAGTGAGATACAGCCTACAGCCTACTACAGTGAGATACGGCCTACAGCCTAACTACAGTGAGATACGGCCTACAGCCTACTACAGTGAGATATGGCCTACAGCCTACTACAGTGAGATACAGCCTACAGCCTAATACAGTGAGATACAGCCTACAGCCTACTACAGTGAGATACAGCCTGCAGCCTACTACAGTGAGATACAGCCTACTAAGGTGAGAAACAGCCTACTACAGTGAGATACAGCCTGTAGCCTACTACAGTGAGATACAGCCTGTAGCCTACTACAGTGAGATACAGCCTGCTACTACAGTGAGATAGCAGAGCCTACTACAGTGAGCCTACTAAGGTTAGAAACAGCCTACTACATTGAGATACAGCCTACTACAGTGAGATACATCCTATTACAGTGAGATACATCCTACAGCCTACTAGAGTGAAATAGTCTACAGCCAACTGCAGTGAGATACCTACTCACAGTGAGATACAGCCTACAGCCTACTACAGTGAGACACAGCCTAATATACTGAGATACAGCCTACAGCCTACTAAAGTGAGATACAGCCTACTACAGTGAGATACAGCCTACTACAGTGAGATACAGCCTACTACAGTGAGATACAGCCTACGACATTGAGATACAGCCTACTACAGTGAGATACAGCCTACTACAGTGAGATACAGCCTACTACAGTGAGATACAGCCTACTACAGTGAGATACAGCCTAATACCGTGAGATACAGCCTACGACATTGAGATAGACCTACAGTGGAGATACAGCCTACTACAGTGAGATACAGCCTACTACAGTGAGATACAGCCTACTACAGTGAGATACAGCCTACTACAGTGAGATACAGCCTACTACAGTGAGATACAGCCTACTACAGTGAGATACAGCCTAATACCGTGAGATACAGTCTACTACAGTGAGATACAGTCTACTACAATGAGATAGCCTACTACAGTGAGATACAGCCTACAGCCTACTACAGTGAGATACAGCCTACTACAGTGAGATACAGCCTACTACAGTGAGATACAGCCTACTACAGTGAGATACGGCCTACAGCCTACTACAGTGAGCGCTACAGCCTACTACAGTGAGATACAGCCTACTACAGTGAGATACAGCCTACAGCCTAATACAGTGAGATACAGCCTACAGCCTACTACAGTGAGATACAGCCTACTAGCCTAGGTACAGCCTACTACAGTGAGATACGGCCTACAGCCTACTACAGTGAGATACAGCCTACAGCCTAATACAGTGAGATACTACAGCCTACTACAGTGAGATACGGCCTACAGCCTACTGGCCCACAGCGACAGTGAGATACGGCCTACAGCCTACTACAGTGAGATACAGCTCTACAGTGTGAGATACGGCCTACAGTCTACTACAGTGAGATACGGCCTACAGCCTACTACAGTGAGATACAGCCTACAGCCTACTACAGTGAGATACGGCCTACAGCCTACTACAGTGAGATACAGCCTACAGCCTACTACAGTGAGATATGGCCATGCACAGCTGTCTTGACAAACAAATAGGCCTATCAGCACCATGAACAGCACCCTACACACTAAAGCAAGGTTTTGAGAAAAACAACAACAACATCCAGCTAAATTGTTTTTAATCTGGCCTTTTAAAAAGAACTTCCTGAGTAAATCGATCATTCCATTCGCCCTGAAGATCCCCTCAAATGCCAGTTGGATTAGTTGAGCTTAGTTGTGATTTATTAGTTGTTGTTTTCTAACATCCCATAACCTCCAGACTCCTCATTACAGTTTAGAACAGGGGTGTTAAAATAATTTTGCCCAGGGGGCCACATTCGGTCTTCAACTAGGTCTGAAGGGCCGCAAAGGAAATTGGTTCTATTTCATTGCAGTCAATTTGCAAAAATAGTCCTCAATCCATTGTTTTTGGAATTTTCAATGCACCCTGACTGTCTATTATTAGCGAGATGGACAGTCAAGAAACTGTACACCTGCTCGTCGAACATCTCATTTCCAAAATCATGGGCATTAATATGGTGTTGGTCACCCCTTTGAAGCTATAACAGCCTCCACTCTTCTAGGAAGGCTTTCCACTAGATGTTGGAACATTGCTCTAGGGACTTGCTTCCATTCAGCCACAGAGAGCATTAGTGAGGTTGGGCACTGATGTTGGGCGATCAGATCTGGCTCACAGTCAGTGTTTCAATTCTTCCCGAAGGTGATGGGGTTGAGGTCAGGCCTCTGTGCAGACAAGTCAAGTTCTTACACATCGATCTCGACGAACTATTTCTGTATGGACCTCACTTTGTGCATAGGGACATTGTCATGCTGAAACAGGAAAGAGCCTTCCCCAAACTGTTGCCACAAAGTTGGAAGCATACAATCGTCAAGAACGTCATTGTATGCCGTTGAGTTAAGATTTACATTAACTGGAACTAAGAGGCCTAGCCCGAACCATGAAAAACATCCCCAGACCATTATTCCTACTCCACCAAACTTTACAGTTGGCAGGTAGCGTTCTCTTGGCATCTGCCAAGCCCAGATTAGTCCGACGGACTGCCAGATGGTGAAGCGTGATTCATCACTTCAGAGAATGCATTTCCACTGCTCCAGAGTCCAATGGTAGCAAGCTTTACACCAATCCAGCGGATGCTTGGCATTGAGCATGGTGATCTTAGGCTTGTGTGAGGCTGCTCAGCCATGGAAACCCATTTCATGAAGCTCCTGACAAACTGTTCTTATGTTGTCGTTGCTTCCAGAGGTAGTTTGGAACTTGGTAGTGAGTGTTACAACCAAGGACAGAAGATTGTTTTGGGCTACACACTTCAGCACTCGGTGGTCCCGTTCTGTGAGCTTGTGTGGCCTACCACTTTGCGGCTGAGCCATTGTAGCTCCTAGACATTTCTACTTCACACTAACAGCACTTACAGTTGACTGGGGCAACTCTAGCAGGGCAGAAATTTGACAACTGACTTGTGGCCTCCTATGACGGTGCCACGCTTGAAAGTCACTGAGCTCTTCAGTAAGGTCATTCTACTTCCAAGGTTTGTCTATGGAGATTGCATGGCTGTGTGTTCGATTTTATACACCTGTCAGCAACAGGTTTGGCTGAAATAGCCAAATCCACTAATTTGAAGGGATGTCCACATACTTTTGTATATAGTGTAGTTCCATTGACTGTGCACAGTGCATATTAGAGATTTGGACAATCAAAAAACTGGAGTTTGTCTCGTCCCCCCACCCCTCAAAAAAAAAAAAAACATTTAAACAAAACAAAAAAATATATATGCTGCATTTAAAAAAACTCAAACCACCCACAGGCCAGATTGGACCGCTTTGTTTTGGGTTGTACGTTTGACAACCCTGGTTTAGAACATTATTCACAGTTCTCTCCTCCCTAAACAGAGAAGAGCAGGAATCCACCAAAGGTGCTTTGGTTAAAGTCATTATCATAGATTGCCATGCATGAGGGAAGGCTCACGTGCACCTGATCCCATGTCTCCAGCTATAGAGCAACTGCATTAGATGCACCTGATCCCCTGTCTCCAGCTATAGAGCAACTGCATTAGATGCACCTGATCCCTGTCTCCAGCTATAGAGCAACTGCATTAGATGCACCTGATCCCCTGTCTCCAGCTATAGACCAACTGCATTAGATTCACCTGATCCCCTGTCTCCAGCTATAGAGCAACTGCATTAGATGCACCTGATCCCCTGTCTCCAGCTATAGAGCAACTGCATTAGATGCACCTGATCCCCTGTCTCCAGCTATAGAGCAACTGCATTAGATGCACCTGATCCCCTGTCTCCAGCTATAGAGCAACTGCATTAGATGCACCTGATCCCCTGTCTCCAGCTATAGAGCAACTGCATTAGATGCACCTGATCCCCTGTCTCCAGCTATAGAGCAACTGCATTAGATGCACCTGATCCCCTGTCTCCAGCTATAGAGCAACTGCATTAGATGCACCTGATCCCCTGTCTCCAGCTATAGAGCAACTGCATTAGATGCACCTGATCCCCTGTCTCCAGCTATAGAGCAACTGCATTAGATGCACCTGATCCCATGTCTCCAGCTATAGAGCAACTGCATTAGATGCACCTGATCCCCTGTCTCCAGCTATAGAGCAACTGCATTAGATGCACCTGATCCCCTGTCTCCAGCTATAGAGCAACTGCATTAGATGCACCTGATCCCCTGTCTCCAGCTATAGAGCAACTGCATTAGATGCACCTGATCCCCTGTCTCCAGCTATCTCACTGTCGCATGCTGTAGGCTCTATCTCACGGTAGTAGGCTGCAGGCTGTATATCACTGTAGTATGCTGCATCTCACTGTAGTAGGCTACATCTCACTGTCGAGGCTGCATCTCACTGTAGTAGGCTGCATCTCACTGTAGTAGGCTACATCCACTGTAGTATGCTGTATCTCACTGTAGTAGGTTGCATCTCACTGTAGTCGGCTGTATCTCAATGTAGTAGCCTGTATCTCACTGTAGTAGGTTGTTT
>NW_026284558.1:0-8044 GCF_023373465.1 Oncorhynchus keta
GCTTGACATTTTGTTACATTACAGCTTTATTCTAAAATTGATTAAATTATATATTTGTCTCTTCAATCTACACACAATACCCCATAATGACATCACAATACCCCATAATGACAACGTGACAACAGGTTTTTAGAAATGTTTGTTAATTTTTCAATTTTCAATTTGAAACTTGAAATTGAGCTCAGGTGCATCCTGTTTCAATGGATCATCTTGGAGATGTTTCTCCAACTTGGAGTCCACCTGTGGTAAATTACATGTTTTGGACATGTCTGTGGAAAGGCACACACCTGTCTATATACGGTCCCACAGTTGACAGTGCATGTCAGAGCAAAAACCAAGCCATGAGGTCAAAGGAACTGTCCATAGAGCTCCGAGACAGGATTGTGTCGAGGCACAGATCTGGGGAAGGGTTCCAAAACACTTCTGCAACATTGAAGGTTCTCAAGAACACAGTGGCCTACATCATTCTTAAATGGAAGAAGTTTGGAGACACCAAGTCTCTTCCTGGAGCTGCCCGCCCGGCAAAATTGAGCAATTGGGGGAGAAGGGCCTTGGTTAGGGAGTTGACCAAGAACCCGATGATCGCTCCAGAGTTCCTCTGTGGAGATGGGAGAACCTTCCAGAAGGACAACCATCTCTGCAGCACTCCACTCCACCAGTGGCCAGACGGAAGCCACTCCTCAGTAAAAGGCACGACAGCCTGCTTGGAGTTTGCCAAAATGCACCTAAAGGATTCTCAGACCATGAGAAACACGATTCTCTGGTCTGATGAAACCAAGATTGAACTATTTGACCTGAATGCCAAGTGTTACGTCTGGAGGAAGCCTGGCACCATCCCTACGGTGAAGCATGGTGGTGGCAGCATCATCCGTACGGTGAAGCATGGTGGTGGGGGCACCATCCCTACGGTGCAGCATGGTGGTGGCAGCATCATGCTGTGGGGATGTTTTTCAGCGACATTCTGAGAGAATAGTCAGGAGAGAAAGATCCTTGATGAAAACCTGCGCCAGAGCGTTTAGGACCTCAGACAGGGGCGAAGGTTCACCTTCCAACAGGACAGCGACCCTAAGCACACAGCCAAGACAACGCAGGAGTGGCTTCAGGACAATTTTCTGAATGAGTGGTCCAGCCAGAGCCCGAACTTGAACCCGATCAAACATCTCTGGAGAGACCTGAAAATATCTGTGCAGCGACGCTCCCCATCCAACCTGACAGAGCTTGAGAGGATCTGCAGAGAAGAATGGGAGAAACTCCCCAAATACAGGTGTGCCAAGCTTGTAGCGTCAGACCCCAAGAAGACTGGAGGCTGTAATCACTACCAAAGGTGCTTCAACAAAGTACTGAATTAAGGGTCTGAATACTTACAACAAAAACAAAAAAACCTGTGTTTGCTTTGTCATTATGAGCTATTGTGATGTCATTATGATCTATTGTGATGTCATTATGAGCTACTGTGATGTCATTATGATCTATTGTGATGTCATTATGGCGTGTTGTGTGTAGATTGAAGAGGGGGCAAAAAACAATTTAATCAATTTTAGAATAAGGCTGTAACGTAACAAACTGTGTAAAAAGTCAAGAGGTCTGAATACTTCCTGAATGCCCTGTGTAGGCAGCCTCCTGCTGTCCTCTATGGTAAAGTAGACAGCCTCCTGCTGTCCTCTATGGTAAAGTAGACAGCCTCCTGCTGTCCTCTATGGTAAAACAGAGAATAGATACAACTAAGGAAAGTAGACAGCCTCCTGCTGTCCTCTATGGTAAAGTAGACAGCCTCCTGCTGTCCTCTATGGTAAAGTAGACAGCCTCCTGCTGTCCTCTATGGTAAAGTAGACAGCCTCCTGCTGTCCTCTATGGTAAAGTAGACAGCCTCCTGCTGTCCTCTATGGTAAAGTAGACAGCCTCCTGCTGTCCTCTATGGTAAAGTAGACAGCCTCCTGCTGTCCTCTATGGTAAAGTAGACAGCCTCCTGCTGTCCTCTATGGTAAAACAGAGAATAGATACAACGAAGGAAAGTAGACAGCCTCCTGCTGTCCTCTATGGTAAAGTAGACAGCCTCCTGCTGTCCTCTATGGTAAAGTAGACAGCCTCCTGCTGTCCTCTATGGTAAAACAGAGAATAGATACAACGAAGGAAAGTAGACAGCCTCCTGCTGTCCTCTATGGTAAAGTAGACAGCCTCCTGCTGTCCTCTATGATAAAGTAGACAGCCTCCTGCTGTCCTCTATGGTAAAACAGAGAATAGATACAACGAAGGAAAGGATCAACATGTTCAGAATGTTACCTGGAGGACAAAGGGGCGGGGTCTTTTTCAACTTCAGCCAATGGGAGGATTATATATATCAAATCTAGTCCAGAGGAGGGTCATGTAATTGAAATGTCAATATGTCTACTTTTGTTGTTGTTTTTATTTGCTTATTAGGTTATATATATATATACTGTATAGATATACTATATACTTACTAGGTTATATATATATATATATACTGTATAGATATACTATATACTTATTAGGTTATATATATATATATATATACTATATACTATATACTATATACTATATACTTATTAGGTTTTATATATACTGTATAGATATACTATATACTTATTAGGTTATATATATATACTGTATAGATATACTATATACTTATTAGGTTTTATATATATATACTGTATAGATATACTATATACTTATTAGGTTTTATATATATATACTGTATAGATATACTATATACTTATTAGGTTATATATATATATATATACTGTATAGATATACTATATACTTATTAGGTTATATATATATATATACTGTATAGATATACTATATACTTACTAGGTTATATATATATATATATACTGTATAGATATACTATATACTTATTAGGTTATATATATATATATATATATACTGTATAGATATACTATATACTTACTAGGTTATATATATATATACTGTATAGATATACTATATACTTATTAGGTTATATATATATATAAATACTGTATAGATATACTATATACTTATTAGGTTTTATATATATATATATATATTGTATAGATATACTATATACTTACTAGGTTATATATATATATATACTGTATAGATATACTATATACTTATTAGGTTATATATATATATACTGTATAGATATACTATATACTTATTAGGTTATATATATATATACTGTATAGATATACTATATACTTATTAGGTTATATATATATACTGTATAGATATACTATATACTTATTAGGTTATATATATATACGGTATAGATATACTATATACTTATTAGGTTATATATATATATACTGTATAGATATACTATATACTTATTAGGTTATATATATATACTGTATAGATATACTATATACTTATTAGGTTATATATATATACTGTATAGATATACTATATACTTATTAGGTTTTATATATATATACTGTATAAATATACTATATACTTATTAGGTTATATATATATATATATATATATATATACTGTACAGATATACTATATACTTATTAGGTTATATATATATATATATAAATACTGTATAGATATACTATATACTTATTAGGTTTTATATAAATATACTATATACTTATTAGATTATATATATATATATATATATATATATATATATATATAAATACTGTATAGATATACTATATACTTACTAGGTTATATATATATATACTGTATAGATATACTATATACTTATTAGGTTATATATATATATAAATACTGTATAGATATACTATATACTTATTAGGTTTTATATATATATATATATATTGTATAGATATACATATATATAAATACTGTATATATGTGTGTTCTGATGCTGCCCCTCATCTATGATTCTTTGCTGGGAGCACAACATCAATTGCGCCTATAGGCTATTCAGTGTGATCTCAATCAAATGATCCTATAGGCTACGAAGTGCATGCTGGGAGAAGCACGGAGCAACGTTAGAAGATGAGAAGGAGGACCTGGAGGTCAACTTTGATAGCTGGCTACTACTATAATAGATTATTATTAAAACACAATATGTTTCTTGCCCATGTATGTATTTATCAGAGTTATTGACCTGACAATAAACCGAGTTCTAGTCGCTTACATTGTGGCATTGAACTTTGAAGCAGCAGCCGCAACACAATCAATCAGAAATGGACAGCTCATGGTGCTGAATGGAGGCAAATCAGAGATTCATGTAAACAGTCTTCATTTTAATTAGACCTTACTAACAACAACAAGAGGGCTTTGTGTTGGAGCCTATTCCTTCCTATTTAAGAAGGAAGCTGTAGTCCTACCTGTCAGACAGACGACATTAGGCTGCTATATCCACAGATCAGTCGGTCAACTCCTCCACCCACCACCCACTCTTTAAATAGCCTAAAACAATACTCCTCTAATATGTAAAACTATTTAGAAATGATTTAAAGACAAATACAAACACGATGATATATTCAATGCAACTCTTTTACTATAGATGGGATCTTTCCACTCCTCATCTTGTCTGGACAGACGTGTATAGCCGTAACAGACATTTCTGTGACCTTATTTGACCATTTCTGCTGCTTTTGAGATACGGTTCGATCTCCTCCTTGGTCACTACTTGTTGAGTAAATTAAAACACTAACCAATCACAACCCAGTACCTATTGGTCACTACTTGTTGAGTAAATTAAAACACTAACCAATCACAACCCAGTACCTATTGGTCACTACTTGTTGAGTAAATTAAAACACTAACCAATCACAACCCAGTACCTATTGGTCACTACTTGTTGAGTTTAAATCAGATGACATAACAACCAGACACTCCCAGAGGGTTGTAGGTCCGTCCTCTTCCTTTAAATCAGAGACATATCAACCAGACACTCCCAGAGGGTTGTAGGTCCGTCCACTTCCTTTAAATCAGAGACATATCAACCAGACACTCCCAGAGGGTTGTAGGTCCGTCCTCTTCCTTTAAATCAGAGACATATCAACCAGACACTCCCAGAGGGGTTGTAGGTCCGTCCACTTCCTTTAAATCAGAGACATATCAACCAGACACTCCCAGAGGGTTGTAGGTCCGTCCACTTCCTTTAAATCAGAGACATATCAACCAGACACTCCCCAGAGGGTTGTAGGTCCGTCCACTTCCTTTAAATCAGAGACATATCAACCAGACACTCCCAGAGGGTTGTAGGTCCGTCCACTTCCTTTAAATCAGAGACATATCAAACCAGACACTCCCAGAGGGTTGTAGGTCCGTCCACTTCCTTTAAATCAGAGACATATCAACCAGACACTCCCAGAGGTTGTAGGTCCGTCCACTTCCTTTAAATCAGAGACATATCAACCAGACACTCCCAGAGGGTTGTAGGTCCGTCCACTTCCTTTAAATCAGAGACATATCAACCAGACACTCCCAGAGGGTTGTAGGTCTGTTGACTGCCTTTAAATCAGAGACATATCAACCAGACACTCCCAGAGGGTTGTAGGTCCGTTGACTGCCTTTAAATCAGAGACATATCAACCAGACACTCCCAGAGGGTTGTAGGTCTGTCCACTTCCTTTAAATCAGAGACATATCAACCAGACACTCCCAGAGGGTTGTAGGTCCGTCCACTTCCTTTAAATCAGAGACATATCAACCAGACACTCCCAGAGGGTTGTAGGTCCGTCCACTTCCTTTAAATCAGAGACATATCAACCAGACACTCCCAGAGGGTTGTAGGTCTGTTGACTGCCTTTAAATCAGAGACATATCAACCAGACACTCCCAGAGGGTTGTAGGTCCGTTGACTGCCTTTAAATCAGAGACATATCAACCAGACACTCCCAGAGGGTTGTAGGTCCGTTGACTGCCTTTAAATCAGAGACATATCAACCAGCCTTTAAATCAGAGACATATCCCAGACACTCCCAGAGGGTTGTAGGTCCGTTGACTGCCTTTAAATCAGAGACATATCAACCAGACACTCCCAGAGGGTTGTAGGTCCGTCCACTTGCCTTTAAATCAGAGACATATCAACCAGACACTCCCAGAGGGTTGTCCACTTCCTTTAAATCAGAGGTCCGTCCACTTCCTTTAAATCAGAGACATATCAACCAGACACTCCCAGAGGGTTGTAGGTCGTCCACTTCCTTTAAATCAGAGACATATCAACCAGACACTCCCAGAGGGTTGTAGGTCCGTCCACTTCCTTTAAATCAGAGACATATCAACCAGACACTCCCAGAGGGTTGTAGGTCCGTCCACTTCCTTTAAATCAGAGACATATCAACCAGACACTCCCAGAGGGTTGTAGGTCCTGTCCACTGCCCTTTAAATCAGAGACATATCCCAACCAGACACTCCCAGAGACATATCAACCAGACACTCCCAGAGATTTGTAGGTCCGTCCACTTCCTTTAAATCAGAGACATATCAACTCCCAGACACTTCCCAGAGGGACACTGTAGGTCCGTTGACTTCCTTTAAATCAGAGACATATCAACCAGACACTCCCAGAGGGTTGTAGGTCTGTTGACTTCCTTTAAATCAGAGACATATCAACCAGACACTCCCAGAGGGTTGTAGGTCCGTCCACTTCCTTTAAATCAGAGACATATCAGCCAGACACTCCCAGAGGGTTGTAGGTCCGTTGACTCCTTTAAATCAGAGACATATCAACCAGACACTCCCAGAGGGTTGTAGGTCCGTCCACTTCCTTTAAATCAGAGACATATCAACCAGACACTCCCAGAGGGTTGTAGGTCCGTCCACTTCCTTTAAATCAGAGACATATCAACCAGACACTCCCAGAGGGTTGTAGGTCCGTCCTCTCCCAGAGGAGTTGTAGAGTCCGTCCTCTTCCTTTAAATCAGAGACATATCAACCAGACACTCCCAGAGGGTTGTAGGTCTGTTGACTGCCTTAAATCAGAGACATATCAACCAGACACTCCCAGAGGGTTGTAGGTCCGTCCACTCAGGTCTTTAAATCAGAGACATATCAACCAGACACTCCCAGAGGGTTGTAGGTCTGTTGACTTCCTTTAAATCAGAGACATATCAACCAGACACTCCCAGAGGGTTGTAGGTCCGTCCACTTCCTTTAAATCAGAGACATATCAACCAGACACTCCCAGAGAGTTGTAGGTCCGTCCACTTCCTTTAAATCAGAGACATATCAACCAGACACTCCCAGAGGGTTGTAGGTCCGTTCTGCCTTTAAATCAGAGACATATCAACCAGACACTCCCAGAGAGGTCTGTTGACTGCCTTTAAATCAGAGACATATCAACCAGACACTCCCAGAGGGTTGTAGGTCCGTCCACTTCCTTTAAATCAGAGACATATCAACCAGACACTCCCAGAGGGTTGTAGGTCCGTCCACTTCCTTTAAATCAGAGACATATCAACCAGACACTCCCAGAGGGTAAATCAGAGTAGGTCCGTTGACTGCCTTTAAATCAGAGACATATCAACCAGACACTCCCAGAGGGTTGTAGGTCTGTTGACTGCCTTTAAATCAGAGACATATCAACCAGACACTCCCAGAGGGTTGTAGGTCCGTCCACTTTAAATCAGAGACTTCAAATCAGAGACATATCATAACCAGACACTCCCAGAGGGTTGTAGGTCTGTCCACTTCCTTTAAATCAGAGACATATCAACCAGACACTCCCAGAGGGTTGTAGGTCCGTCCACTTCCTTTAAATCAGAGACATATCAACCAGACACTCCCCGTTGACTGCCTTTAAATCAGAGACATATCAACCAGACACTCCCAGAGGTTGTAGGTCCGTTGACTGCCTTTAAATCAGAGACATATCAACCAGACACTCCCAGGGTTGTAGGGTCCACTTCCTTTAAATCAGAGACATATCAACCAGACACTCCCAGAGGGTTGTAGGTCCGTCCACTGCCTTTAAATCAGAGATCATATCAACCAGACACTCCCAGAGGGTTGTAGGTCCGTCCACTTCCTTTAAATCAGAGACATATCAACCAGACACTCCCAGAGGGTTGTAGGTCTGTCCACTTCCCTTTAAATCAGAGACATATCAACC
>NW_026284559.1:0-14470 GCF_023373465.1 Oncorhynchus keta
AGCTGTTCTCTGGTCTGACCACCAGGGTCTCCTGCTCTCCCTGCCTGTTGTTCTCTGGTCTGACCACCAGGGGTCTGCAGCTCTCCCTGCCTGTTGTTCTCTGGTCTGACCACCAGGGGTCTGCAGCTCTCCTGCCTGTTGTTCTCTGGTCTGACCACCAGGGGTCTCAGCTCTCCCTGCCTGTTGTTCTCTGGTCTGACCACCAGGGGTCTCAGCTCTCCTGCCTGTTGTTCTCTGGTCTGACCACCAGGGGTCTGCAGCTCTCCCTGCCTGTTGTTCTCTGGTCTGACCACCAGGGGTCTGCAGCTCTCCCTGCCTGTTGTTCTCGGGTCTGACCACCAGGGGTCTCAGCTCTCCCTGCCTGTTCTTCTCTGGTCTGACCAGGGTCTGCAGCTCTCCTGCCTGTTGTTCTCTGGTCTGACCACCAGGGGTCCTGCAGCTCTCCTGCCTGTTGTACTCTGGTTTGACCACCAGGGTCCCCAGATCTACCATGTAGTTCTCTAGTCTGGCCACCAGGGGTCCCCCCGACTAGAGTGAAGGGTAGAGAATCGGACGCAGACACTGTGTTGTCATATGAGGAGTATTACGGGTAGAGTGGGGTTTAGGGGATTTTGTGTAGGTTATGTGTATACTACATGTATATTACAATGTTAAATTAACATACTCTCTTCCTTTCCTCCTCCCTCCCTCCCTCCTCTCTCCCTCTCCCCTCCTCTCCCCTCCCTCCTTCTCTCTCTCCCCCTCCTCTCTCTCTCCCTCTCCCCCTCTCTCCCCTCCCCTCTCTCCCTCCTCTCCTCCTCCTCTCCCTCCCTCTCTCTCCTCCTCTCCCTCCCTCTCCCCCTCTCCTCCCTCTCTCCCTCTCCCCTCCCCTCTCCCCTCTCCTCCTCCTCCCCTCCTCCCCCTCGCCTCCTCTCTCTAGCCTCCTCTCTCTCTCCCTCTCCCCCCTCTCCTCCGCTCTCTCTCTCCCACTCCCTCTCTCCTCCCCCTCTCCCTCCTCCTCCTCTCCCCACCTCTCCTCCTCTCTCCCTCTCCCCCCTCTCTCCTCTCCTCTCCTCCTCTCTCCTCCCTCTGTCCTCCTCCTCTCTCCCTCTCTCCCCTCTCCTCTCTCTCCCCCTCTCTCTCTCTCTCTCTCTCTCTCTCTCTCCTCCTCCCTCCTCCTCTCCTCTCCTCCCCTCACTCTCCTCCCTCCTCACACTCCCTCCCTCTCCTCCTCCTCCCTCTCTCCTCTCCTCCTCTCTCCCTCTCCCTCTCCTCCTCTCCTCCTCTCTCCTTCTCCCATCTCCTCTCCTCTCTCTCCCCCTCCTCTCCCCCTCTCCTCCTCTCTCCCTCTCCCCCCTCTCTCCTCTCCTCCCTCTGTCTTCCCCTCCTCTCCCTCCTCTCTCTCCTCCCCTCTCCTCATCTCTCCCTCTGTTCCTCTCTCCCTCTCCCCTCTCTCTCTCTCTTCCTCCTCTCCTTTCTCTCTCTCTCCTCTCTCCCTCTCCCTCCCCCTCTCCCTCCCTCCTCTCCTCCTCTCTCCTCCCTCTCCTCCCTCTCTCCTCTCTCCTCCCCTCTCCTCCTCTCTCCCTCCCTCTCTCATCCCTCTCTCCTCCCCTCTCCCTCCTCCCTCCCTCCCTCCCTCTCTCCCTCCTCCTCCTCTCTCCCTCCCTCCCTCTCTCCTCCTCCTCCCTCTCTCCCTCCCTCTCTCCTCCTCCTCCTCTCTCTCTCTCTCTCTCCTCCTCCTCTCTCTCTCTCTCCCTCTCCTCCTCTCTCCTCCTCCTCTCTCTCTCTCCCTCCCCTCCCTCTCCTCCCCTCCCCTCTCCCTCCTCCTCTCTCCCCTCCCTCCCTCTCTCCTCCCCTCTCCTCCTCCTCTCTCTCTCTCCCTCTCCTCCCCCTTCTCCTCCCTCCCTCCTCCTCCCTCTCTCTCTCTCTCTCTCTCTCCCTCCCTCCCTCTCTCCCCTCCCCTCTCCTCCTCCCTCCTCTCCCTCCCTCCCTCCCTCCTCCCTCCTCTCTCCCTCTCTCCCCCTCCCCCTCTCTCTCCTCTCCTCCTCCTCTCTCCCTCCCTCTCTCCCTCCCTCCCTCCCTCTCTCTCTCCTCCTCCTCCCTCCTCTCTCTCTCTCTCCCTCTCCTCTCCCTCCCCTCTCTCCTCCCTCCCTCCCTCCCTCCCTCTCTCCCTCCTCCTCTCTCTCTCTCCCTCCCTCCCTCTCCTCCCCTTTCCCCCCTCCCTCCCCTCTCCTCCTCCCTACAGTGGGTATGATATCCCTCTCAACCCTCTCCACCTGATCCCGTTCTATGCCGGAGCTCGTTTCCATGACTTCCACCATATGAACTTCGTAGGGAACTACGCCTCCACCTTTACCTGGTGGGACAAGATACTGCACACTGACTCCCAGTACAACAGACACATGATGAGCAAGAAGAACCAGTAAACAGGCAGACACACGGACACACAGACACACAGACACACAGACAGACAGACAGACAGACAGACAGACACTTATGAATGCACGGCTTAAACACACTTCATGAAGGTCAGAACTGGACTCCTGAGTGTGCAATGCCTTGTGGGAAAAGAACACACTAAAATAGAGTAGAACAGTCTTGACCAATAACATCAGCCCTTGTCTGGTCTTGACCAATAACATCAGCCCTTGTCTGGTCTTGACCAATAATATCAGCCCTTGTCTGGTCTTGACCAATAACATCCAGGGTTGGGGTCAAATGCCATTTCAATTTCAGTCAATTCAGGAAGTACACAAACATTCTAATTCTCTTCACTACTTTTAAATTAGGAACATTTTTAATTTGAATCGGAGTTTGATTCACTTTTTGAATCATCTGGAATTGAAATGGACCCTGATAACATCAGGCGTGTTGGGGGTTTGAGGCTGGGTTTCTGTATAAGCACTTTGTGACATCTGCTCATGCTTTATAAATACATTTGATTGATTGTCTGGTCTTGACCAATAGCATCAGGCCGTTGTTCCTGAATAAAAACATTATCCTGGTGAGATGATTACTATTAATAATGTGTTTTTCTTCACTGTTCGTTGTAATTAAACCATTGTTTTACGAGTTGGATTCATTGAAGCACTTTACTTACATTTTATGGTTCTAGAATATCAGTTCAAGTACGGTTCTAGAATATCAGTTCAAGTACGGTTCTAGAATATCAGTTCAAGTACGGTTCTAGACTCTTTAGAATATCAGTTCAGAGGTTAGACTCTTTAGAAAAAGAGGTTCTTCGGCTGTTCTCAAGGAAGGACCCTTTATGAAATCTCAAATATAAAATGTATTTTGATTTGTTTAACACTTTTTTGGTTACTACATGATTCCATATGTGTTATTTCATAGTTCTGATGTCTTCACTATTATTCTACAATGTAGAAAATAGTGAAAAATAAAGAAAACCCCTGGAATGAGGAGGTGTCCAAACTGTTGGCTCGTACAGATCTATGACCCTCACCTATAGGATGACCAGCAGTCTCCTGAATGAGTAGGTGTCCAAACTGTTGACTGGTACTGTATCTACTATATACACATTCAGTCTATAGGTCTATAATAGACCAACTCATATATAGATACTATATACCCATTCAGTCTATAGGTCTATAATAGACCAACTCATATATAGATACTATATACCCATTCAGTCTATAATAGACCAACTCATATATAGATACTATATACCCATTCAGTCTATAGGTCTATAATAGACCAACTCATATATAGATACTATATACCCATTCAGTCTATAATAGACCAACTCATATATAGATACTATATACCCATTCAGTCTATAATAGACCAACTCATATATAGATACTATATACCCATTCAGTCTATAACAGACCAACTCATATATAGATACTATATACCCATTCAGTCTATAATAGACCAACTCATATATAGATACTATATACCCATTCAGTCTATAGGTCTATAACAGACCAACTCATATATAGATACTATATACCCATTCAGTCTATAATAGACCAACTCATATATAGATACTATATACCCATTCAGTCTATAGGTCTATAACAGACCAACTCATATATAGACACTATATACCCATTCAGTCTATAACAGACCAACTCATATATAGATACTATATACCCATTCAGTCTATAACAGACCAACTCATATATAGATACTATATACCCATTCAGTCTATAGGTCTATAATAGACCAACTCATATATAGATACTATATACCCATTCAGTCTATAACAGACCAACTCATATATAGACACTATATACCCATTCAGTCTATAGATCTATAATAGACCAACTCATATATAGACACTATATACCCATTCACTCTATAACAGACCAACTCATATATAGATACTATATACCCATTCAGTCTATAACAGACCAACTCATATATAGATACTATATACCCATTCAGTCTATAACAGACCAACTCATATATAGATACTATATACCCATTCAGTCTATAACAGACCAACTCATATATAGATACTATATACCCATTCAGTCTATAATAGACCAACTCATATATAGATACTATATACCCATTCAGTCTATAATAGACCAACTCATATATAGATACTATATACCCATTCAGTCTATAGGTCTATAATAGACCAACTCATATATAGATACTATATACCCATTCAGTCTATAACAGACCAACTCATATATAGATACTATATACCCATTCAGTCTATAACAGACCAACTCATATATAGATACTATATACCCATTCAGTCTATAATAGACCAACTCATATATAGATACTATATACCCATTCAGTCTATAACAGACCAACTCATATATAGATACTATATACCCATTCAGTCTATAACAGACCAACTCATATATAGACACTATATACCCATTCAGTCTATAACAGACCAACTCATATATAGATACTATATACCCATTCAGTCTATAACAGACCAACTCATATATAGATACTATATACCCATTCAGTCTATAACAGACCAACTCATATATAGATACTATATACCCATTCAGTCTATAACAGACCAACTCATATATAGATACTATATACCCATTCAGTCTATAACAGACCAACTCATATATAGATACTATATACCCATTCAGTCTATAATAGACCAACTCATATATAGATACTATATACCCATTCAGTCTATAGGTCTATAATAGACCAACTCATATATAGATACTATATACCCATTCAGTCTATAATAGACCAACTCATATATAGATACTATATACCCATTCAGTCTATAACAGACCAACTCATATATAGATACTATATACCCATTCAGTCTATAACAGACCAACTCATATATAGATACTATATACCCATTCAGTCTATAATAGACCAACTCATATATAGATACTATATACCCATTCAGTCTATAATAGACCAACTCATATATAGATACTATATACCCATTCAGTCTATAACAGACCAACTCATATATAGATACTATATACCCATTCAGTCTATAACAGACCAACTCATATATAGATACTATATACCCATTCAGTCTATAATAGACCAACTCATATATAGATACTATATACCCATTCAGTCTATAATAGACCAACTCATATATAGATACTATATACCCATTCAGTCTATAATAGACCAACTCATATATAGATACTATATACCCATTCAGTCTATAATAGACCAACTCATATATAGATACTATATACCCATTCAGTCTATAATAGACCAACTCATATATAGATACTATATACCCATTCAGTCTATAACAGACCAACTCATATATAGATACTATATACCCATTCAGTCTATAACAGACCAACTCATATATAGATACTATATACCCATTCAGTCTATAATAGACCAACTCATATATAGATACTATATACCCATTCAGTCTATAATAGACCAACTCATATATAGATACTATATACCCATTCAGTCTATAATAGACCAACTCATATATAGATACTATATACCCATTCAGTCTATAACAGACCAACTCATATATAGATACTATATACCCATTCAGTCTATAACAGACCAACTCATATATAGATACTATATACCCATTCAGTCTATAATAGACCAACTCATATATAGATACTATATACCCATTCAGTCTATAACAGACCAACTCATATATAGATACTATATACCCATTCAGTCTATAATAGACCAACTCATATATAGATACTATATACCCATTCAGTCTATAATAGACCAACTCATATATAGATACTATATACCCATTCAGTCTATAACAGACCAACTCATATATAGATACTATATACCCATTCAGTCTATAATAGACCAACTCATATATAGATACTATATACATTCATTCAGTCTATAACAGACCAACTCATATATAGATACTATATACCCATTCAGTCTATAACAGACCAACTCATATATAGACACTATATACCCATTCAGTCTATAACAGACCAACTCATATATAGATACTATATACCCATTCAGTCTATAACAGACCAACTCATATATAGATACTATATACCCATTCAGTCTATAATAGACCAACTCATATATAGATACTATATACCCATTTCAGTCTATAACAGACCAACTCATATATAGATACTATATACCCATTTCAGGTCTATAACAGACCAACTCATATATAGATACTATATACCCATTCAGTCTATAACAGACCAACTCATATATAGATACTATATACCCATTCAGTCTATAATAGACCAACTCATATATAGATACTATATACCCATTCAGTCTATAACAGACCAACTCATATATAGATACTATATACCCATTTCAGGTCTATAACAGACCAACTCATATATAGATACTATATACCCATTCAGTCTATAACAGACCAACTCATATATAGATACTATATACCCATTCAGTCTATAACAGACCAACTCATATATAGATACTATATACCCATTCAGTCTATAACAGACCAACTCATATATAGACACTATATACCCATTCAGTCTATAACAGACCAACTCATATATAGACACTATATACCCATTCAGTCTATAGGTCTATAACAGACCAACTCATATATAGATACTATATACCCATTCAGTCTATAACAGACCAACTCATATATAGATACTATATACCCATTCAGTCTATAACAGACCAACTCATATATAGATACTATATACCCATTCAGTCTATAGGTCTATAACAGACCAACTCATATATAGATACTATATACCCATTCAGTCTATAACAGACCAACTCATATATAGATACTATATACCCATTCAGTCTATAACAGACCAACTCATATATAGATACTATATACCCATTCAGTCTATAACAGACCAACTCATATATAGATACTATATACCCATTCAGTCTATAACAGACCAACTCATATATAGATACTATATACCCATTCAGTCTATAACAGACCAACTCATATATAGACACTATATACCCATTCAGTCTATAGGTCTATAATAGACCAACTCATATATAGATACTATATACCCATTCAGTCTATAACAGACCAACTCATATATAGATACTATATACCCATTCAGTCTATAACAGACCAACTCATATATAGATACTATATACCCATTCAGTCTATAACAGACCAACTCATATATAGATACTATATACCCATTCAGTCTATAATAGACCAACTCATATATAGATACTATATACCCATTCAGTCTATAATAGACCAACTCATATATAGATACTATATACCCATTCAGTCTATAACAGACCAACTCATATATAGATACTATATACCCATTCAGTCTATAACAGACCAACTCATATATAGATACTATATACCCATTCAGTCTATAATAGACCAACTCATATATAGATACTATATACCCATTCAGTCTATAACAGACCAACTCATATATAGATACTATATACCCATTCAGTCTATAATAGACCAACTCATATATAGATACTATATACCCATTCAGTCTATAGTCTATAACAGACCAACTCATATATAGATACTATATACCCATTCAGTCTATAACAGACCAACTCATATATAGATACTATATACCCATTCAGTCTATAACAGACCAACTCATATATAGATACTATATACCCATTCAGTCTATAACAGACCAACTCATATATAGATACTATATACCCATTCAGTCTATAACAGACCAACTCATATATAGATACTATATACCATTCATTAGTCTATAACAGACCAACTCATATATAGATACTATATACCCATTCAGTCTATAACAGACCAACTCATATATAGATACTATATACCCATTCAGGTCTATAACAGACCAACTCATATATAGATACTATATACCCATTCAGTCTATAACAGACCAACTCATATATAGATACTATATACCCATTCAGTCTATAACAGACCAACTCATATATAGACACTATATACCCATTCACTCTATAATAGACCAACTCATATATAGATACTATATACCCATTCAGTCTATAACAGACCAACTCATATATAGATACTATATACCCATTCAGTCTATAACAGACCAACTCATATATAGATACTATATACCCATTCAGTCTATAACAGACCAACTCATATATAGATACTATATACCCATTCAGTCTATAATAGACCAACTCATATATAGATACTATATACCCATTCAGTCTATAACAGACCAACTCATATATAGACACTATATACCCATTCAGTCTATAACAGACCAACTCATATATAGATACTATATACCCATTCAGTCTATAACAGACCAACTCATATATAGATACTATATACCCATTCAGTCTATAACAGACCAACTCATATATAGACACTATATACCCATTCAGTCTATAACAGACCAACTCATATATAGACACTATATACCCATTCAGTCTATAGGTCTATAACAGACCAACTCATATATAGATACTATATACCCATTCAGTCTATAACAGACCAACTCATATATAGATACTATATACCCATTCAGTCTATAATAACAGACCAACTCATATATAGATACTATATACCCATTCAGTCTATAATAGACCAACTCATATATAGATACTATATACCCATTCAGTCTATAATAGACCAACTCATATATAGATACTATATACCCATTCAGTCTATAACAGACCAACTCATATATATAGATACTATATACATTCAGTCTATAATATATAGATACTATATACCCATTCAGTCTATAATAGACCAACTCATATATAGATACTATATACCCATTCAGTCTATAACAGACCAACTCATATATAGATACTATATACCCCATCTATAACAGACCAACTCATATATAGATACTATATACCCATTCAGTCTATAATAGACCAACTCATATATAGATACTATATACCCATTCAGTCTATAACAGACCAACTCATATATAGATACTATATACCCATTCAGTCTATAATAGACCATCTCATATATAGATACTATATACACATTCAGTCTATAGGTCTATAATAGACCAACTCATATATAGATACTATATACCCATTCAGTCTATAGGTCTATAACAGACCAACTCATATATAGATACTATATACCCATTCAGTCTATAACAGACCAACTCATATATAGATACTATATACCCATTCAGTCTATAATAGACCAACGCATATATATATACTATATACCCATTCAGTCTATAGGTCTATAACAGACCAACTCATATATAGATACTATATACCCATTCAGTCTATAACAGACCAACTCATATATAGATACTATATACCCATTCAGTCTATAACAGACCAACTCATATATAGATACTATATACCCATTCAGTCTATAACAGACCAACTCATATATAGATACTATATACCCATTCAGTCTATAATAGACCAACTCATATATAGATACTATATACCCATTCAGTCTATAACAGACCAACTCATATATAGACACTATATACCCATTCAGTCTATAACAGACCAACTCATATATAGATACTATATACCCATTCAGTCTATAATAGACCAACTCATATATAGATACTATATACCCATTCAGTCTATAATAGACCAACTCATATATAGATACTATATACCCATTCAGTCTATAACAGACCAACTCATATATAGATACTATATACCCATTCAGTCTATAACAGACCAACTCATATATAGATACTATATACCCATTCAGTCTATAACAGACCAACTCATATATAGATACTATATACCCATTCAGTCTATAATAGACCAACTCATATATAGATACTATATACCCATTCAGTCTATAACAGACCAACTCATATATAGATACTATATACCCATTCAGTCTATAATAGACCAACTCATATATAGACACTATATACCCATTCAGTCTATAATAGACCAACTCATATATAGATACTATATACCCATTCAGTCTATAACAGACCAACTCATATATAGATACTATATACCCATTCAGTCTATAACAGACCAACTCATATATAGATACTATATACCCATTCAGTCTATAATAGACCAACTCATATATAGATACTATATACCCATTCAGTCTATAGGTCTATAACAGACCAACTCATATATAGATACTATATACCCATTCAGTCTATAACAGACCAACTCATATATAGATACTATATACCCATTCAGTCTATAACAGACCAACTCATATATAGATACTATATACCCATTCAGTCTATAACAGACCAACTCATATATAGATACTATATACCCATTCAGTCTATAACAGACCAACTCATATATAGATACTATATACCCATTCAGTCTATAACAGACCAACTCATATATAGATACTATATACCCATTCAGTCTATAACAGACCAACTCATATATAGATACTATATACCCATTCAGTCTATAACAGACCAACTCATATATAGACACTATATACCCATTCAGTCTATAATAGACCAACTCATATATAGATACTATATACCCATTCAGTCTATAACAGACCAACTCATATATAGATACTATATACCCATTCAGTCTATAACAGACCAACTCATATATAGATACTATATACCCATTTCAGGTCTATAATAGACCAACTCATATATAGATACTATATACCCATTCAGTCTATAACAGACCAACTCATATATAGATACTATATACCCATTCAGGTCTATAATAGACCAACTCATATATAGATACTATATACCCATTCAGTCTATAACAGACCAACTCATATATAGATACTATATACCCATTCAGTCTATAGGTCTATAACAGACCAACTCATATATAGACACTATATACCCATTCAGTCTATAACAGACCAACTCATATATAGATACTATATACCCATTCAGTCTATAACAGACCAACTCATATATAGACACTATATACCCATTCAGTCTATAACAGACCAACTCATATATAGACACTATATACCCATTCAGTCTATAATAGACCAACTCATATATAGATACTATATACCCATTCAGTCTATAACAGACCAACTCATATATAGACACTATATACCCATTCAGTCTATAACAGACCAACTCATATATAGACACTATATACCCATTCAGTCTATAACAGACCAACTCATATATAGATACTATATACCCATTCAGTCTATAACAGACCAACTCATATATAGATACTATATACCCATTCAGTCTATAACAGACCAACTCATATATAGATACTATATACCCATTCAGTCTATAATAGACCAACTCATATATAGATACTATATACCCATTCAGTCTATAATAGACCAACTCATATATAGATACTATATACCCATTCAGTCTATAACAGACCAACTCATATATAGATACTATATACCCATTCAGTCTATAATAGACCAACTCATATATAGATACTATATACCCATTCAGTCTATAACAGACCAACTCATATATAGTCTATATACCCATTCAGTCTATAATAGACCAACTCATATATAGACACTATATACCCATTCAGTCTATAGGTCTATAACAGACCAACTCATATATAGATACTATATACCCATTCAGTCTATAACAGACCAACTCATATATAGATACTATATACCCATTCAGTCTATAATAGACCAACTCATATATAGATACTATATACCCATTCAGTCTATAATAGACCAACTCATATATAGATACTATATACCCATTCAGTCTATAATAGACCAACTCATATATAGATACTATATACCCATTCAGTCTATAGGTCTATAATAGACCAACTCATATATAGATACTATATACCCATTCAGTCTATAACAGACCAACTCATATATAGATACTATATACCCATTCAGTCTATAACAGACCAACTCATATATAGATACTATATACCCATTCAGTCTATAACAGACCAACTCATATATAGACACTATATACCCATTCAGTCTATAACAGACCAACTCATATATAGATACTATATACCCATTCAGTCTATAATAGACCAACTCATATATAGATACTATATACCCATTCAGTCTATAACAGACCAACTCATATATAGATACTATATACCCATTCAGTCTATAACAGACCAACTCATATATAGATACTATATACCCATTCAGTCTATAACAGACCAACTCATATATAGATACTATATACCCATTCAGTCTATAACAGACCAACTCATATATAGATACTATATACCCATTCAGTCTATAATAGACCAACTCATATATAGATACTATATACCCATTCAGTCTATAATAGACCAACTCATATATAGATACTATATACCCATTCAGTCTATAACAGACCAACTCATATATAGATACTATATACCCATTCAGTCTATAGGTCTATAACAGACCAACTCATATATAGACACTATATACCCATTCAGTCTATAATAGACCAACTCATATATAGATACTATATACCCATTCAGTCTATAACAGACCAACTCATATATAGATACTATATACCCATTCAGTCTATAATAGACCAACTCATATATAGATACTATATACCCATTCAGTCTATAATAGACCAACTCATATATAGATACTATATACCCATTCAGTCTATAGGTCTATAATAGACCAACTCATATATAGATACTATATACCCATTCAGTCTATAATAGACCAACTCATATATAGACACTATATACCCATTCAGTCTATAACAGACCAACTCATATATAGATACTATATACCCATTCAGTCTATAACAGACCAACTCATATATAGACACTATATACCCATTCAGTCTATAGGTCTATAATAGACCAACTCATATATAGATACTATATACCCATTCAGTCTATAACAGACCAACTCATATATAGATACTATATACCCATTCAGTCTATAACAGACCAACTCATATATAGATACTATATACCCATTCAGTCAGACCAACTCATATATAGATACTATATACCCATTCAGTTCAGTCTATAACAGACCAACTCATATATAGATACTATATACCCATTCAGTCTATAACAGACCAACTCATATATAGATACTATATACTACCCATTCAGTCTATAATAGACCAACTCATATATAGATACTATATACCCATCATTCAGTCTATAATAGACCAACTCATATATAGATACTATATACCCATTCAGTCTATAACAGACCAACTCATATATAGATACTATATACCCATTCAGTCTATAATAGACCAACTCATATATAGACACTATATACCCATTCAGTCTATAATAGACCAACTCATATATAGATACTATATACCCATTCAGTCTATAACAGACCAACTCATATATAGATACTATATACCCATTCAGTCTCTATAATAGACCAACTCATATATAGATACTATATACCCATTCAGTCTATAATAGACCAACTCATATATAGATACTATATACCCATTCCCAGTCTATAGGTCTATAACAGACCAACTCATATATAGATACTATATACCCATTCAGTCTATAATAGACCAACTCATATATAGATACTATATACCCATTCAGTCTATAACAGACCAACTCATATATAGATACTATATACCCATTGAGTCTATAACAGACCAACTCATATATAGATACTATATACCCATTCAGTATCAGGTCTATAACAGACCAACTCATATATAGATACTATATACCCATTCAAGTCTATAACAGACCAACTCATATTTATAGATACTATATACCCATTCTAGTCTATAACAGACCAACTCATATATAGATACTATATACCATTCAGTCGGGCAACTCATATATAGATACTATATACCCATTCCAGTCTAACAGACTAACTCATATATAGATTACTATATACACATTCCATAACAGACCACTCATATATACACCATTCAGTCTATAATAGACCAATCATATATATAGATACTATATACCCATTCAGTCTATAATATACCAACTCATATATAGACACTATATACCCATTCAGTCTATAATAGACCAACTCATATATAGATACTATATATCCATTCAGTCTATAACAGACCAACTCATATATAGATACTGTATACCCATTCGAGTCTATAAGTCTATAACAGACCAACTCATATATAGATACTATATACCCATTCAGTCTATAACAGACCAACTCATATTTAGATACTAT
>NW_026284560.1:0-7090 GCF_023373465.1 Oncorhynchus keta
TCTGTGATAATATAATAGAGACAGTAGATCTAGCTGGTCTGTCATAATATAATAGAGACAGTAGATCGATTTGGTATGTCATAATACAATAGAGAGTGTAGTTCTAGCTGGTCTGGCATAATACAATAGAGACAGTAGATCCAGCTGGTCTGTCATAATATAAAAGAGACAGTATATCTAGCTGGTCTGTCATAATATAATAGAGACATTAGATCTAGCCGATCTGTCATAATATAATAGAGACAGTAGATCTAGCTGGTCTGTAATAATATAATAGAGACATTATATCTAGCTGGTCTGTCATAATATAATAGAGACAGTAGATAAAGCTGGTCTGTAATAATATAATAGAGACAGTAGATCTAGCTGGTCTGTCATAATATAATAGAGACAGTATATCTAGCTGGTCTGTCATAATATAATAGAGACAGTAGATCTAGCTGGTCTGTCATAATATAAAAGAGACAGTAGATCTAGCTGGTCTGTCATAATATAATAGAAACAGTAGATCTAGCTGGTCTGTCATAATATAATAGAGGCATTAGATCTAGCCGATCTGTCATAATATAATAGAGACAGTATATCTAGCTGGTCTGTCATAATATAATAGAGGCATTAGATCTAGCCGATCTGTCATAATATAATAGAGACAGTAGATCTAGCTGGTCTGTCATAATATAATAGAGACAGTATATCTAGCTGGTCTGTCATAATATAATAGAGACAGTATATCTAGCTGGTCTGTCATAATATAATAGAGACAGTATATCTAGCTGGTCTGTCATAATATAATAGAGACAGTAGATCTAGCTGGTCTGTCATAATATAATAGAGACAGTAGATCTAGCTGGTCTGTCATAATACAATAGAGACAGTAGTTCTAGCTGGTCTGTCATAATACAATAGAGACAGTATATCTAGCTGGTCTGTCATAATACAATAGAGACAGTAGATCTAGCTGGTCTGTCATAATTTAAAAGAGACAGTAGATCTAGCTGGTCTGTCATAATATAATAGAGACATTAGATCGAGCCGATCTGTCATAATATAATAGAGACAGTAGATCTAGCTGGTCTGTAATAATATAATAGAGCGAGTAGATCTAGTTGGTATGTCATAATACAATAGAGACAGTAGATCTAGCTGGTCTGTCATAATATAAAAGAGACAGTAGATCTAGCTGGTCTGTCATAATATAATAGAAACAGTAGATCTAGCTGGTCTGTCATAATATAATAGAGGCATTAGATCTAGCCAAATCAAATCAAATCAAATCAAATTTATTTATATAGCCCTTCGTACATCAGCTGATATCTCAAAGTGCTGTACAGAAACCCAGCCTAAAACCCCAAACAGCAAACAATGCAGGTGTAAATGCACGGTGGCTAGGAAAAACTCCCTAGAAAGGCCAAAACCTAGGAAGAAACCTAGAGAGGAACCGGGCATGTAGGGGTGGCCAGTCCTCTTAATGGCTGTAGGTAGAGATTATAACAGAACATGACCAAGATGTTCAAATGTTCATAAATGACCAGCATGGTCGAATAATAATAAGGCAGAACAGTCTGAAACTGGAGCAGCAGCACAGTCAGGTGGACTGGGACAGCAAGGAGCCTTCATGTCAGGTAGTCCTGGGGCAGTGGTCCTAGGGCTCTAGCAGGTCAGTTAATATAATAGAGCAGTAGCATGGCCAGGTGGACTGGTCTGTCATAAGTCCTCATGTCAGGTAGTCCTGGGACATGGTCCTAAGGGACAGGTCCTAGAGGAGAGAAAGAAAGAGAGATCTAGAGAATAATATAATAGAACAGCTAGCACTTAGATTCACACAGGACACCGAATAGGACAGGAGAAGTGGTCTCCAGATATAACAAACTGACCCTAGCCCTGTCACACATAAACTACTGCAGCATAAATACTGGAGGCTGAGACAGGAGGGGTCAGAGACATCTGTGGCCATAATATCCGAGGACATTAGATCAGGGCCATAAACAGGAAGGATATAACCCCACCCACTTTGCCAAAGCACATCCCCCACACCACTAGAGGGATATCTTCAACCACCAACTTATCATCAGCCGATCTGTCATAATATAATAGAGACAGTAGATCTAGCTGGTCTGTCATAATAGTAGATCTAGCTGGTCTGTCATAATATAATAGAGACAGTATATCTAGCTGGTCTGTCATAATATAATAGAGGCATTAGATCTAGCCGATCTGTCATAATAGAATAGAGACAGTATATCTAGCTGGTCTGTCATAATATAATAGAGACAGTATATCTAGCTGGTCTGTCATAATATAATAGAGACAGTAGATCTAGCTGGTCTGTCATAATATAATAGAGACAGTAGATCTAGCTGGTCTGTCATAATACAATAGAGACATTAGATCTAGCAGATCTGTCATAATATAATAGAGACAGTAGATCTAGGTGGTCTGTCATAATACAATAGAGACATTAGATCTAGCCGATATGTCATAATACAATAGAGACAGTAGATCTAGCTGGTCTGTCATAATTTAAAAGAGACAGTAGATCTAGCTGGTCTGTCATAATATAATAGAGACATTAGATTGAGCCGATCTGTCATAATATAATAGAGACAGTAGATCTAGCTGGTCTGTAATAATATAATAGAGACAGTAGATCTAGTTGGTATGTCATAATACAATAGAGACAGTAGATCTAGCTGGTCTGTCATAATATAAAAGAGACAGTAGATCTAGCTGGTCTGTCATAATATAATAGAGCCAGTATATCTAGCTGGTCTGTCATAATATAACAGAGGCATTAGATCTAGCCGATCTGTCATAATATAATAGAGACAGTAGATCTAGCTGGTCTGTCATAATATAATAGAGAAAGTAGATCTAGCTGGTCTGTCATAATATAAAAGAGACAGTAGATCATACTGGTCTGTCATAATATAATAGAGACAGTAGATCTAGCTGGTCTGTAATAATATAATAGAGACATTAGATCTAGCCGATCTGTCATAATATAATAGAGACAGTATATCTAGCTGGTCTGTCATAATATAATAGAGACAGTATATCTAGCTGGTCTGTCATAATATAATTGAGAAAGTAGATCTAGCTGGTCTGTCATAATATAATAGAGACAGTAGATCTAGCTGGTCTGTCATAATTTAAAAGAGACAGTAGATCATACTGGTCTGTCATAATATAATAGAGACAGTAGATCTAGCTGGTCTGTAATAATATAATAGAGACATTAGATCTAGCCGATCTGTCATAATATAATAGAGACATTAGCTCTAGATGGTCTGTCATAATATAATAGAGACATTAGATCGAGCTGGTCTGTCATAATATAATAGAGACAGTAGATCTAGCTGGTCTGTAATAATATAATAGAGACATTAGATCTAGCCGATCTGTCATAATATAATAGAGACAGTATATCTAGCTGGTCTGTCATAATATAATACAGACAGTAGATCTAGCTGGTCTGTCATAATATAATAGAGACATTAGCTCTAGCTGGTCTGTCATAATATAATAGAGATATTAGATCGAGCCGATCTGTCATAATATAATAGAGACAGTAGATCTAGCTGGTCTGTCATAATACAATAGAGACAGTAGATCTAGCTGGTCTGTCATAATACAATAGAGACAGTAGTTCTAGCTGGTCTGTCATAATACAATAGAGACAGTAGATCTAGCTGGTCTGTAATAATATAATAGAGACATTATATCTAGCCGATCTGTCATAATATAATAGAGACAGTAGATCTAGCTGGTCTGTCATAATATAAAAGAGACAGTAGATCGAGCTGGTCTGTCATAATATAATAGAAACAGTAGATCTAGCTGGTCTGTCATAATATAATAGAGGCATTAAATCTAGCCGATCTGTCATAATATAATAGAGACAGTAGATCTAGCTGGTCTGTCATAATATAAAAGAGACAGTAGATCTAGCTGGTCTGTCATAATATAATAGAGACAGTATATCTAGATGGTCTGTCATAATATAATAGAGACAGTATATCTAGCTGGTCTGTCATAATATAATAGAGACAGTATATCTAGCTGGTCTGTCATAATATAATAGAGACAGTATATCTAGCTGGTCTGTCATAATATAATAGAGACAGTAGATCTAGCTGGTCTGTCATAATTTAAAAGAGACAGTAGATCTAGCTGGTCTGTCATAATATAATAGAGATATTAGATCGAGCCGATCTGTCGTAATACAATAGAGACAGTAGATCTAGCTGGTCTGTCATAATATAATATAGACATTATATCTAGCCGATCTGTCATAATATAATAGAGACAGTAGATCAAGCTGGTCTGTCATTATATTATTGAAATAGTAGATCTAGCTGGTCTGTCATAATATAATAGAAACAGTAGATCTAGCTGGTCTGTCATAATATAATAGAGACATTATATCTAGCCGATCTGTCATAATACAATAGAGACAGTAGATCCAGCTGGTCTGTCATAATATAAAAGAGACAGTAGATCTAGCTGGTCTGTCATAATATAATAGAGACATTAGATCTAGCCGATCTGTCATAATATAATAGAGACAGTAGATCTAGCTGGTCTGTAATAATATAATAGAGACATTATATCTAGCTGGTCTGTCATAATATAATAGAGACAGTAGATCTAGCTGGTCTGTAATAATATAATAGAGACAGTAGATCTAGCTGGTCTGTCATAATATAATAGAGACAGTATATCTAGCTGGTCTGTCATAATATAATAGAGACAGTAGATCTAGCTGGTCTGTCATAATATAAAAGAGACAGTAGATCTAGCTGGTCTGTCATAATATAATAGAAACAGTAGATCTAGCTGGTCTGTCATAATATAATAGAGGCATTAGATCTAGCCGATCTGTCATAATATAATAGAGACAGTATATCTAGCTGGTCTGTCATAATATAATAGAGGCATTAGATCTAGCCGATCTGTCATAATATAATAGAGACAGTAGATCTAGCTGGTCTGTCATAATATAATAGAGACAGTATATCTAGCTGGTCTGTCATAATATAATAGAGACAGTATATCTAGCTGGTCTGTCATAATATAATAGAGACAGTATATCTAGCTGGTCTGTCATAATATAATAGAGACAGTAGATCTAGCTGGTCTGTCATAATATAATAGAGACAGTAGATCTAGCTGGTCTGTCATAATTTAAAAGAGACAGTAGATCTAGCTGGTCTGTCATAATATAATAGAGACATTAGATCGAGCCGATCTGTCATAATATAATAGAGACAGTAGATCTAGCTGGTCTGTAATAATATAATAGAGCGAGTAGATCTAGTTGGTATGTCATAATACAATGTCATAATACAGAGACAGTAGATCTAGCTGGTCTGTCATAATATAAAAGAGACAGTAGATCTAGCTGGTCTGTCATAATATAATAGAAACAGTAGATCTAGCTGGTCTGTCATAATATAATAGAGGCATTAGATCTAGCCGATCTGTCATAATATAATAGAGACAGTAGATCTAGCTGGTCTGTCATAATAGTAGATCTAGCTGGTCTGTCATAATATAATAGAGACAGTATATCTAGCTGGTCTGTCATAATATAATAGAGGCATTAGATCTAGCCGATCTGTCATAATAGAATAGAGACAGTATATCTAGCTGGTCTGTCATAATATAATAGAGGCATTAGATCTAGCCGATCTGTCATAATATAATAGAGACAGTATATCTAGCTGGTCTGTCATAATATAATAGAGGCATTAGATCTAGCCGATCTGTCATAATATAATAGAGACAGTATATCTAGCTGGTCTGTCATAATATAATAGAGGCATTAGATCTAGCCGATCTGTCGTAATACAATAGAGACATTAGATCTAGCAGATCTGTCATAATATAATAGACAGTAGATCTAGGTGGTCTGTCATAATACAATAGAGACATTAGATCTAGCCGATATGTCATAATACAATAGAGACAGTAGATCTAGCTGGTCTGTCATAATTTAAAAGAGACAGTAGATCTAGCTGGTCTGTCATAATATAATAGAGACATTAGATTGAGCCGATCTGTCATAATATAATAGAGACAGTAGATCTAGCTGGTCTGTAATAATATAATAGAGACAGTAGATCTAGTTGGTATGTCATAATACAATAGAGACAGTAGATCTAGCTGGTCTGTCATAATATAAAAGAGACAGTAGATCTAGCTGGTCTGTCATAATATAATAGAGACAGTAGATCTAGCTGGTCTGTCATAATATAATAGAGACAGTATATCTAGCTGGTCTGTCATAATATAATAGAGACAGTATATCTAGCTGGTCTGTCATAATATAATTGAGAAAGTAGATCTAGCTGGTCTGTCATAATATAATAGAGACAGTAGATCTAGCTGGTCTGTCATAATATAAAAGAGACAGTAGATCATACTGGTCTGTCATAATATAATAGAGACAGTAGATCTAGCTGGTCTGTAATAATATAATAGAGACATTAGATCTAGCCGATCTGTCATAATATAATAGAGACAGTATATCTAGCTGGTCTGTCATAATATAATAGAGACAGTATATCTAGCTGGTCTGTCATAATATAATTGAGAAAGTAGATCTAGCTGGTCTGTCATAATATAATAGAGACAGTAGATCTAGCTGGTCTGTCATAATTTAAAAGAGACAGTAGATCATACTGGTCTGTCATAATATAATAGAGACAGTAGATCTAGCTGGTCTGTAATAATATAATAGAGACATTAGATCTAGCCGATCTGTCATAATATAATAGAGACAGTATATCTAGCTGGTCTGTCATAATATAATAGAGACAGTAGATCTAGCTGGTCTGTCATAATATAATAGAGACATTAGCTCTAGATGGTCTGTCATAATATAATAGAGACATTAGATCGAGCTGGTCTGTCATAATATAATAGAGACAGTAGATCTAGCTGGTCTGTAATAATATAATAGAGACATTAGATCTAGCCGATCTGTCATAATATAATAGAGACAGTATATCTAGCTGGTCTGTCATAATATAATACAGACAGTAGATCTAGCTGGTCTGTCATAATATAATAGAGACATTAGCTCTAG
>NW_026284561.1:0-20563 GCF_023373465.1 Oncorhynchus keta
CCCCACCCCATCTCTATCCCAACCCCACCCCATCTCTATCCCAGCCCCACCCCATCTCTATCCCAGCCCCACCCCATCTCTATCAGCCCCACCCCATCTCTATCCCAGCCCCACCAACCTCTATCCCAGCCCCACCAACCTCTATCCCAGCCCCACCAACCTCTATCCCAGCCCCAACAACCTCTATCCCAGCCCCACCCCATCTCTATCCCAGCCCCACCAACCTCTATCCCAGCCCCACCAACCTCTATCCCAGCCCCACCAACCTCTATCCCAGCCCCACCAACCTCTATCCCAGCCCCACCAACCTCTATCCCAGGCCCACCAACCTCTATCCCAGCCCCACCAACCTCTATCCCAGGCCCACCAACCTCTATCCCAGCCCCACCAACCTCTATCCCAGCCCCACCAACCTCTATCCCAGCCCCATCAACCTCTATCCCAGCCCCACCCCATCTCTATCCCAGCCCCACCAACCTCTATCCCAGCCCCACCCCATCTCTATCCCAGCCCCATCAACCTCTATCCCAGCCCCACCAACCTCTATCCCAGCCCCACCAACCTCTATCCCAGCCCCACCCACCTCTATCCCAGCCCCACCCCATCTCTATCCCAGCCCCACCAACCTCTATCCCAGCCCCACCCACCTCTATCCCAGCCCCACCAACCTCTATCCCAGCCCCACCAACCTCTATCAGCCCACCAACCTCTATCCCAGCCCCACCAACCTCTATCCCAGCCCCACCAACCTCTATCCCAGCCCCACCCCATCTCTATCCCAGCCCCACCCCACCCCATCTCTATCCCAACCCCACCCCATTTCTATCCCAGCCCACCAACCTCTATCCCAGCCCCACCCACCTCTATCCCAGCCCCACCAACCTCTATCCCAGCCCCATCAACCTCTATCCCAGGCCCACCAACCTCTATCCCAGGCCCACCAATCTCTATCCCAGGCCCACCAATCTCTATCCCAGCCCCATCAACCTCTATCCCAGCCCCATCAACCTCTATCCCAGGCCCACCAACCTCTATCCCAGCCCCACCCCATTTCTATCCCAGCCCACCAACCTCTATCCCAGCCCCATCAACCTCTATCCCAGCCCCACCAACCTCTATCCCAGCCCCACCAACCTCTATCCCAGCCCCACCAACCTCTATCCCAGCCCCACCCACCTCTATCCCAGGCCCACCAACCTCTATCCCAGGCCCACCAACCTCTATCCCAGCCCCACCAACCTCTATCCCAGCCCCACCAACCTCTATCCCAGGCCCACCAACCTCTATCCCAGCCCCACCAACCTCTATCCCAGCCCCACCAACCTCTATCCCAGCCCCACCAACCTCTATCCCAGGCCCACCAACCTCTATCCCAGGCCCACCAACCTCTATCCCAGGCCCACCAACCTCTATCCCAGCCCCACCCCATCTCTATCCCAGCCCCACCCACCTCTATCCCAGCCCCACCCCCTCTCTATCCCAGCCCACCAACCTCTATCCCAGCCCCACCAACCTCTATCCCAGGCCCACCAACCTCTATCCCAGGCCCACCAACCTCTATCCCAGGCCCACCAACCTCTATCCCAGCCCCACCCCATTTCTATCCCAGCCCCACCAACCTCTATCCCAGCCCCACCCCATCTCTACCCCAGCCCCACCAACCTCTATCCCAGGCCCACCAACCTCTATCCCAGCCCCACCAACCTCTATCACAGCCCCACCAACCTCTACCCCAGCCCCACCAACCTCTATCACAGCCCCACTCCATCTCTAATCCAGCCCCACCAACCTCTATCCCAGCCCCACCCACCTCTATCCCAGCCCCACCCACCTCTATCCCAGCCCCACCAACCTCTATCCCAGCCCCACCCACCTCTATCCCAGCCCCACCCCATCTCTATCCCAGCCCCACCCCATCTCAAACCCAGCCCCATCAACCTCTATCCCAGGCCCACCAACCTCTATCCCAGCCCCATCAACCTCTATCCCAGCCCCACCCACCTCTATCCCAGCCCCACCAACCTCTATCCCAGCCCCACCAACCTCTATCCCAGCCCCACCAACCTCTATCCCAGCCCCACCAACCTCTATCCCAGCCCCACCAACCTCTATCCCAGCCCCATCAACCTCTATCCCAGCCCCATCAACCTCTATCCCAGCCCCATCAACCTCTATCCCAGCCCCATCAACCTCTATCCCAGCCTCATCAACCTCTATCCCAGCCCCATCAACCTCTGTCAGCCTCATCAACCTCTATCCCAGCCCCATCAACCTCTATCCCAGCCTCATCAGCCTCTATCCCAGCCCCACCAACCTCTATCCCAGCCCCACCAACCTCTATCCCAGCCCCAGCAACCTCTATCCCAGCCCCATCAACCTCTATCCCAGCCCCATCAACCTCTATCCCAGCCCCACCAACCTCTATCCCAGCCCCACCAACCTCTATCCCAGCCCCACCAACCTCTATCCCAGCCCCTCCAACCTCTACCTCAGCCCCACCAACCTCTATCCCAGCCCCACCCCATCTCTAACCCAGCCCCATCAGCCTCTATCCCAGGCCCACCAACCTCTATCCCAGCCCCACCAACCTCTATCCCAGCCCCACCCACCTCTATCCCAGCCCCACCAACCTCTATCCCAGCCCCACCAACCTCTATCCCAGCCCCACCCCATCTCTATCAGCCCCATCAACCTCTATCCCAGGCCCACCAACCTCTATCCCAGCCCCACCAACCTCTATCCCAGCCCCACCCCATCTCTATCCCAGCCCCACCAACCTCTATCCCAGCCCCACCCCATCTCTATCCCAGCCCCATCAACCTCTATCCCAGGCCCACCAACCTCTATCCCAGCCCCATCAACCTCTATCCCAGCCCCACCAACCTCTATCCCAGCCCCACCCACCTCTATCCCAGCCCCACCAACCTCTATCCCAGCCCCACCCCATCTCTATCCCAGCCCCACCAACCTCTATCCCAGCCCCACCCCATCTCTATCCCAGCCCCACCAACCTCTATCCCAGCCCCACCAACCTCTATCCCAGCCCCATCAACCTCTATCCCAGCCCCACCAACCTCTATCCCAGCCCCACCAACCTCTATCCCAGCCCCACCCCATCTCTATCCCAGCCCCACCAACCTCTATCCCAGCCCCACCAACCTCTATCCCAGCCCCACCAACCTCTATCCCAGCCCCACCAACCTCTATCCCAGCCCCACCCACCTCTATCCCAGCCCCACCAACCTCTATCCCAGCCCCACCAACAACTATCCCAGCCCCACCAACCACTATCCCAGCCCCCACCAACCTCTATCCCAGCCCCACCAACCTCTATCCCAGCCCCATCAACCTGTATCCCAGCCCCACCCCATCTCTATCCCAGGCCCACCAACCTCTATCCCAGCCCCACCCCATCTCTATCCCAGGCCCACCAACCTCTATCCCAGCCCCATCAACCTCTATCCCAGCCCACCAACCTCTATCCCAGCCCCACCAACCTCTATCCCAGCCCCACCAACCTCTATCCCAGCCTCATCAACCTCTATCCCAGCCCCACCCCATCTCTATCCCAGCCCCACCAACCTCTATCCCAGTCCCATCAACCTCTATCCCAGCCCCACCAACCTCTATCCCAGCCCCACCAACCTCTATCCCAGGCCCACCAACCTCTATCCCAGGCCCACCAACCTCTATCCCAGCCCCACCCCATCTCTATCCCAGCCCCACCCCATCTCTATCCCAGCCCCACCAACCTCTATCCCAGCCCCACCAACCTCTATCCCAGCCCCACCCCATCTCTATCCCAGCCCCACCCCATCTCTATCCCAGCCCCACCCACCTCTATCCCAGCCCCACCAACCTCTATCCCAGGCCCACCAACCTCTATCCCAGCCCCACCAACCTCTATCCCAGCCCCATCAACCTCTATCCCAGCACCAGCCCCACCCCACCTCTATCCCAGCCCCACCAACCTCTATCCCAGGCCCACCAACCTCTATCCCAGCCCCACCAACCTCTATCCCAGCACCAGCCCCACCCACCTCTACCCACCCCACAACTACCCCAGTCCAACTCCACTCACCTCTATCCCAGTCCCAGTCCACCAACCTCTACCCCAGTCGCCTGTCAGCCCACCCACCTCTACCCCAGTCCAGCCCCACCAACCTCTATCCCAGCCCCACCAAGCTCTATCCCAGCCCCACCCCATCTCTATCCCAGCCCACCAACCTCTATCCCAGCCCCACCAACCTCTATCCCAGCCCCACCCATCTCTATACCAGCCCCACCAACCTCTATCCCAGCCCCACCCCATCTCTATCCCAGCCCCACCAACCTCTATCCCAGCCCCACCAACCTCTATCCCAGCCCCACCCCATCTCTATCCCAGCCCCACCAACCTCTATCCCAGCCCCACCAACCTCTATCCCAGCCCCACCAACCTCTATCCCAGCCCCACCAACCTCTATCCCAGCCCCACCCCATCTCTATCCCAGCCCCACCAACCTCTATCCCAGCCCCACCCCATCTCTATCCCAGCCCCACCAACCTCTATCCCAGCCCCACCAACCTCTATCCCAGCCCCACCAACCTCTATCCCAGCCCCATCAACCTCTATCCCAGCCCCACCAACCTCTATCCCAGCCCCACCAACCTCTATCCCAGCCCCACCCCATCTCTATCCCAGCCCCACCAACCTCTATCCCAGCCCCACCAACCTCTATCCCAGCCCCACCAACCTCTATCCCAGCCCCACCAACCTCTATCCCAGCCCCACCAACAACTATCAGCCCCACCAACCTCTATCCCAGCCCCACCAACCTCTATCCCAGCCCCCTCAACCTCTATCCCAGCCCCCCCCCACCTCTATCCCAGCCCCACCAACCTCTATCCCAGCCCCACCAACCTCTATCCCAGCCCCACCCCATCTCTATCCCAGGCCCACCAACCTCTATCCCAGCCCCATCAACCTCTATCCCAGCCCCACCAACCTCTATCCCAGCCCCACCAACCTCTATCCCAGCCCCACCAACCTCTATCCCAGCCTCATCAACCTCTATCCCAGCCCCACCCCATCTCTATCCCAGCCCCCAACCTCTATCCCAGTCCCATCAACCTCTATCCCAGCCCCACCAACCTCTATCCCAGCCCCACCAACCTCTATCCCAGGCCCACCAACCTCTATCCCAGGCCCACCAACCTCTATCCCAGGCCCACCAACCTCTATCCCAGGCCCACCAACCTCTATCCCAGGCCCACCAACCTCTATCCCAGCCCCACCCCATCTCTATCCCAGCCCCACCCCATCTCTATCCCAGACCCACCCACCTCTATCAGCCCCACCCACCTCTATCCAAGGCCCACCAACCTCTATCCCAGCCCACCAACCTCTATCCCAGCCCCATCAACCTCTATCCCAGCACCAGCCCCACCCCACCTCTATCCCAGGCCCACCAACCTCTATCCCAGGCCAACCAACCTCTATCAGCCCCACCAACCTCTATCCCAGCACCAGCCCCACCCCACCTCTACCCACCCCACAACTACCCCAGTCCAACTCCACTCACCTCTATCCCAGTCCCAGTCCACCAACCTCTACCCCAGTCGCACTCCACCCACCTCTACCCCAGTCCAGCCCCACCAACCTCTATCCCAGCCCCACCAACCTCTATCCCAGCCCTACCCCATCTCTATCCCAGCCCCACCAGCCTCTATCCCAGCCCTACCCCATCTCTATCCCAGCCCCACCAACCTCTATCCCAGCCCCACCCCATCTCTATCCCAGCCCCACCAACCTCTATCAGCCCCACCAACCTCTATCCCAGCCCCACCCCATCTCTATCCCAGCCCCACCAACCTCTATCCCAGCCCCACCAACCTCAATCCCATCCCCACCAACCTCTATCCCAGCCCCACCCACCTCTATCCCAGCCCCACCAACCTCTATCCCAGCCCCACCAACCTCTATCCCAGCCCCACCAACCTCTATCCCAGCCCCACCCCATCTCTATCCCAGCCCCACCAACCTCTATCCCAGCCCCACCAACCTCTATCCCAGCCCCACCAACCTCTATCCCAGCCCCACCAACCTCTATCCCAGCCCCACCAACCTCTATCCCAGCCCCACCCCATCTCTATCCCAGCCCCACCAACCTCTATCCCAGCCCCACCAACCTCTATCCCAGCCACACCAACCTCTATCCCAGCCCCACCAACCTCTATCCCAGCCCCACCAACCTCTATCCCAGCCCCACCCACCTCTATCCCAGCCCCACCAACCTCTATCCCAGCCCCACCAACAACTATCCCAGCCCACCAACCTCTATCCCAGCCCACCAACCTCTATCCCAGCCCCATCAACCTGTATCCCAGCCCCACCCCATCTCTATCCCAGGCCCACCAACCTCTATCCCAGCCCCACCAACCTCTATCCCAGCCCCCACCCCATCTCTATCCCAGGCCCACCAACCTCTATCCCAGCCCCATCAACCTCTATCCCAGCCCACCAACCTCTATCCCAGCCCCACCAACCTCTATCCCAGCCCCACCAACCTCTATCAGCCTCATCAACCTCTATCCCAGCCCCACCCCATCTCTATCCCAGCCCCACCAACCTCTATCCCAGTCCCATCAACCTCTATCCCAGCCCCACCAACCTCTATCCCAGCCCCACCAACCTCTATCCCAGCCCCACCAACCTCTATCCCAGCCCCACCAACCTCTATCAGCCCCACCCACCTCTATCCCAGCCCCACCAACCTCTATCCCAGCCCCACCAACAACTATCCCAGCCCCACCAACCTCTATCAGCCCCACCAACCTCTATCCCAGCCCCCATCAACCTGTATCCCAGCCCCACCCCATCTCTATCCCAGGCCCACCAACCTCTATCCCAGCCCCACCAACCTCTACCCCAGCCCCACCCCATCTCTATCCCAGGCCCACCAACCTCTATCCCAGCCCCATCAACCTCTATCCCAGCCCCACCAACCTCTATCCCAGCCCCACCAACCTCTATCCCAGCCCACCAACCTCTATCCCAGCCTCATCAACCTCTATCCCAGCCCCACCCCATCTCTATCCCAGCCCCACCAACCTCTATCCCAGTCCCATCAACCTCTATCCCAGCCTCATCAACCTCTATCCCAGCCCCACCAACCTCTATCCCAGGCCCACCAACCTCTATCCCAGGCCCACCAACCTCTATCCCAGCCCCACCAACCTCTATCCCAGCCCCACCCCACCTCTATCCCAGCCCCACCCCATCTCTATCCCAGCCCCACCCACCTCTATCCCAGCCCCACCAACCTCTATCCCAGGCCCACCAACCTCTATCCCAGCCCCACCAACCTCTATCCCAGCCCCATCAACCTCTATCCCAGCACCAGCCCCACCCCCCACCTCTATCCCAGGCCCACCAACCTCTATCCCAGGCCCACCAACCTCTATCCCAGCCCCACCAACCTCTATCCCAGCACCAGCCCCACCCCACCTCTACCCACCCCACAACTACCCCAGTCCAACTCCACTCACCTCTATCCCAGTCCCAGTCCACCAACCTCTACCCCAGTCGCACTCCACCCACCTCTACCCCAGTCCACCACCACCAACCTCTACCCCAGTCCCAGTCCCCTCCACCCACCTCTATCCCAGTCCCACCCCATCTCTATCCCAGCCCAACCAACCTCTATCCCAGCCCACCCCATTTCTATCCCAGCCCAACCAACCTCTATCCCAGCCCCACCAACCTCTATCCCAGCCCCACCCCATCTCTATCCCAGCCCAATCAACCTCTATCCCAGCCCCAGCACCAGCCCCACCCCACCTCTACCCACCCACAACTACCCCAGTCCAACTCCACCCACCTCTAGCCCAGTCCACCAATCTCTACCCCAGTCCCCTCCACCCACCTCTACCCCAGTCCCAGTCCCCTCCACCAACCTCAACCCCAGTCCACCACCACCAACCTCTACCCCAGTCCCAGTCCCACTCCACCCACCTCTACCCCAGTCCCAGTCCCACTCCACCAACCCCTCCCCCAGTCCACATCCACCCACCTCTACCCCAGTCCACATCCACCCACCTCTATCACAGTCCCACTCCACCAACCTCTATCCCAGTCCCACTCCACCAACCTCTACCCCAGTCCACCTCCACCCACCTCTACCCCAGTCCACCACCACCCACCTCTATCCCAGTCCCCCTCCACCCCACCTCTACCCCAGTCCGCTTCCACCCACCTCTACCCCAGTTCGCCTCCACCCCACCTCTACCCCAGTCCACATCCACCAACCTCTACCCCAGTCCACCTCCACCCACCTCTACCCCAGTCCACCACCACCCACCTCTACCCCAGTTCACCTCCACCCCACCTCTACCCCAGTCCACCTCCACCCACCTCTACCCCAGTCCACCTCCACCCACCTCTACCCCAGTCCACCACCACCCACCTCTATCCCAGTCCACCTCCACCCCACCTCTACCCCAGTCCGCTTCCACCCACCTCTACCCCAGTTCGCCTCCACCCCACCTCTACCCCAGTCCGCCTCCACCCACCTCTACCCCAGTCCCACTCCACCAACCTCTACCCCAGTCCCAGTCCCACTCCACCCACCTCTACCCCAGTCCACCTCCACCCACCTCTACCCCAGTCCGCCTCCACCCACCTCTACCCCAGTCCGCATCCACCCACCCAGTCCGCCTCCACCCACCTCGGGGCGGCAGCGTAGCCTAGTGGTTAGAGTGTTGGACTAGTAACCGGAAGGTTGCGAGTTCAAACCCCCGAGCTGACAAGGTACAAATCTGTCGTTCTGCCCCTGAACAGGCAGTTAACCCACTGTTCCCAGGCCGTCATTGAAAATAAGAATGTGTTCTTAACTGACTTGCCTGGTTAAATAAAGGTAAAATAAAAATAAATAAACCTCTACCCCAGTTCGCCTCCACCCACCTCTACCCCAGTCCCACTCCACCAACCTCTACCCCAGTCCCAGTCCCACTCCACCCACCTCTACCCCAGTCCGCCTCCACCCACCTCTACCCCAGTCCGCCTCCACCCACCTCTACCCCAGTCCCACTCCACCAACCTCTACCCCAGTCCCAGTCCCACTCCACCCACCTCTACCCCAGTCCGCCTCCACCCACCTCTACCCCAGTCCCCCTCCACCCACCTCTACCCCAGTCCGCCTCCACCCACCTCTACCCCAGTCCGCCTCCACCCACCTCTACCCCAGTCCCAGTCCCACTCCACCAACCTCTACCCCAGTTCGCCTCCACCCCACCTCTACCCCAGTCCGCCTCCACCCACCTCTACCCCAGTCCCCCTCCACCCACCTCTACCCCAGTCCCAGTCCCACTCCAACCACCTCTACCCCAGTTCGCCTCTACCCCAGTCCGCCTCCACCCACCTCTACCCCAGTCCCCTCCACCAACCTCTACCCCAGTCCCAGTCCCCTCCACCCACCTCTACCCCAGTCCCACTCCACCCATCTCTACCCCAGTCCGCCTCCACCCACCTCTACCCCAGTCCCACTCCACCAACCTCTACCCCAGTCCCAGTCCCACTCCACCAACCTCTACCCCATTTCGCCTCCAACCCACCTCTACCCCAGTCCGCCTCCACCCACCTCTACCCCAGTTCACCTCCACCCACCTCTACCCCAGTCCGCCTCCACCCACCTCTACCCCAGTTCACCTCCACCCCACCTCTACCCCAGTCCGCCTCCACCAACCTCTCTCCCAGTTCGCCTCCACCCACCTCTACCCCAGTTTGCCTCCACCCACCTCTTCCCCAGTCCCACTCCACCCACCTCTACCCCAGTCCCACTCCACCAACCTCTACCCCAGTACCACTCCACCAACCTCTACCCCAGTCCCACTCAACCCACCTCTACCCCAGTCCCACCCACCAACCTCTCTCCCAGTCCCCCTCAACCCACCTCTACCCCAGTCCGCCTCCACCAACCTCTACCCCAGTCCCACTCCACCAACCTCTAACCCAGTCCCACTCCACCAACCTCTAACCCAGTCCCACTCCACCAACCTCTATCTCAATCCACCTCCACCCACCTCTACCCCAGTTCGCCTCCACCCACCTCTACCCCAGTCCCACTCCACCCACCTATACCCCAGTCCCACTCCACCAACCTCTAACCCAGTCCCACTCCACCCACCTCTACCCCAGTCCATCTCCACCCCACCTCTACCCCAGTCCACCTCCAACCCACCTCTACCCCAGTCCGCTTCCTCCCACCTCTACCCCAGTCCACCTCCAACCCACCTCTACCCCAGTCCGCCTCCACCCCGCCTCTACCCCAGTCCGCCTCCACCCACCTCTACCCCAGTCCGCTTCCTCCCACCTCTACCCCAGTCCGCCTCCACCCACCTCTACCCCAGTCCGCCTCCACCCACCTCTACTCCAGTCCCACTCCACCAACCTCTCTCCCAGTCCACCATCACCCCACCTCTACCCACGCCACCTCTCTCACAACCCCACACCACTCCTCTCCACCGCTATGCCAGTCCCCTTCCTTTTCCGCTCCACCTCAACCCCAATCTACTTCCCCTGTCCATTAACATCATGTGTCCATTGAGGGTCAACACTAGAAATCTAATTTCCTCTCCAAGGTAGAACCCGGTCCAGGAGCTAGAAAAAAAGCTTCAGGCTGAAACCCCCTGAAGCAAAGAGACTGGAGGTCACCAGAGGTTACACTCCTTTAGCCCAGGAGCTGTCTCTCTATGTCTCTCTCCCACTCTGTCTCTCTCTCCCCCTCTCTCCCTCTGTGTCTCTTTTTCTCTCCCTCTGTCTCCCTCTGTCTCTCTCTCTTTCTTTCTGTCTCTCTATCTCCTCTCTCTCTCTCTCCTCCTCTCTTCCCGGGGCTGAGGGTTTCTGAGTCCGCTGAGAGGAGTGTGTGAAAAGGCACAATACAGGTCCCTCGACGCTGCCGCCACGGCAGCGAATGTGTGAGAAGAGGCCTACATTTGATGCCTGACTGACCAAATCTTCTTCTGAATAGTCGCTGCTATTCCCCCGTGAGGTCTGTAGCGGTGCCAGAGGGGGCGAGAGGGGGGGCACGAGAGACAAGATGGAGAGAGGAAGGTTCAGTAATTGTATCAAGGTCTGTTGAGATTTTCTCAAACGGCTCTCGGTAAAAGGAATGGGGTCCCATGGTACAGGAAGCAACTCCTGCAGAATAACCCCAAAACACTGTGCACTCAGATATGAATAACATTCCATTTAGCACATGAAAGCCCATATATTGAATACAACACCTTTACTGTCCCCAACTCCATCTATTTTTCAACACTAATATGAAAATCTGTTTATTCCTGCGGAGGGTTTAGATTAGATTTAGACTAAGAATGTGTTGTTTTATGGTGTTTATGGTGTCCAGTTTTAGCGACTCTAAACTTGGAGTGTCTTCATCCATTTTGACATTGTTACATATAACCATCACCACCCTGGATGGTTCCGACCTTGAATATGTGGACACCTATAAGTACCTAGGTGTCTGGCTAGACTGCAAACTCTCCTTCCAGACTCACATCAAACATCTCCAATCAAAAATCAAATCAAGAGTCGGCTTTCTATTCCGCAACAAAGCCTCCTTCACTCACACCACCAAACTTACCCTAGTAAAACTGACTATCCTACCGATCCTTGACTTCGGCGATGTCATCTACAAAATTGCTTCCAACACTCTACTCAGCAAACTGGATTCAGTTTATCACAGTGCCATCCATTTTGTCACTAAAGCACCTTATTCCACCCACCACTGCGACCTGTATGCTCTAGTCGGCTGGCCCTCGCTACATATTTGTCGCCAGACCCACTGGCTCCAGGTCATCTACAAGGCCATGCTAGGTAAAGCTCCGCCTTATCTCAGTTCACTGATCACGATGGCAACACCCACCCGTAACTCCAGCAGGTGTTTGGAAAAAAGTTCGGTGTTGTAGTGACTGCATTTTCCGGTTGATTTCTCAGGCAAACATGAAGAACAAACGGAGCTATATCGCCTACAAAAATAATATTTTTGGAAAAAAGGAACATTTGCTATCTAACTGGGAGTCTCCTGAGTGAAAACATCCGAAGTTCTTCACAGGTAAATGATTTAATTTGATTGCTTTTCATATTTTCGTGAAAATGTTGCCTGCTGGTAGCAGAGCCACGCCATAGCATTATGCCATGATAAATGTACACAAATGCTTGTCTAGCGTTGGCTGTAAAGCATATTTTGAAAATCTGAGACGACAGTGTGATTAACAAAAGGCTAAGCTGTGTCTCAATATATTTCATTTGTGATTTTCATGAATAGGAAGATTTTCTAGGAAGAATTATGTCCGCTGCATTATGCTAATTTGTTTGAGGCCACGTTACGCTCCCGCATGCAGGTTTGAGATTCATGAGAAGTTAACCATTTAACTTTTATTAATTTTTTTTTTTTTTTAACTCTGTTTATTAAGTTTTACACACACACACATAGACAAGACAAAGCAATATAAATAAAATACTCAACCAGAAAAAAATACAAATAAAAATACAAATAAAAAAATAGCTTTAAAGATATCATACTTTAGACAAGTTAAACATACCAGGCAGAAGGCTACAGAGGTTAAAGGGCAATCTATAGTAACAGAGAGTCATGGCCACAGACCGACCATCCACTGGACAGTTTTTTTTTTTACAATGCTTTAAAATAAATAAAATAAAAACCATTTCACTTTTACCAGTTGCCCAGCGATCAGTAATTATCCCAGTCCTGGCTGAAATACGAACTATGCGGTGCAGTCTATCCAGCCCTCACGAAACAACGGGAATATCAAATCAAATCAAATGTATTTGATGTATGTGTAGCGAAATGCTTGTGCTTATAGTTCCGACAATGCAGTAATAACCAAAAAGTAATCTAGCTAACAATTCCAAAACTACTACCTTATAGACACAAGTGTAAGGGGATAAAGAATATGTACATAAAGATATATGAATGAGTGATGGTACAGAGCGGCATAGGTAAGATACAGTAGATGGTATTGAGTGCAGTATATACATATGAGAGGAGTATGTAAACAAAGTGGCATAGTTAAAGTGGCTAGTGATACATGTATTACATAAAGATGCAGTAGATATAGAGTACAGTATATACGTATACATATGAGATTAATAATGTAGGGTATGTAAACATTATATTAGGTAGCATTATTTAAATTGGCTAGTGATATATTTTACATCATTTCCCATCAATTCCCATTATTAAAGTGGCTGGAGTTGATTCAGTGTGTTGGCAGCAGCCACTCAATGTTAGTGGTGGCTGTTTAACAGTCTGATGGCCTTGAGATAGAAGCTGTTTTTCAGTCTCTCGGTTTCAGCGTTGATGCACCTGTACTGACCTCGCCTTCTGGATGATAGCGGGGTGAACAGGCAGTGCTCGGGTGGTTGTTGTCCTTGATGATCTTTATGGCCTTCCTGTGACATCGGGTGGTGTAGGTGTCCTGGAGGGCAGGTAGTTTGCCCCGGTGATGCGTTGTGCAGACCTCACTACCCTCTGGAGAGCCTGTGACGGCCCTGAATTTTTCTGAACCGTCTCAGTGCAGCTCCTTCCAATAGGGCGCTTTCCCTTTAATTCCCAATTAAATAGCCAGCATCAGCTGCACGAAAGGGGGGTTGTGATGGAGACGTGCATGAGGATGTGTTCAACCCTCAGTTCCGAAGCTTCTCTATTCCGTTTGTTTTGTTGCCGTTAAACGTGTGTTTTGTAGCCTAAGAGAGTTTACCCAGGATCGGATCCACTCATCGCGTCCCTGGACTACACCTCTCTGTTCTTCGTGGCCTTTCTCCGCTGGAGATCTATTGGCGGATTGGATTGTCTGACTGACCGACTGACTACCACCTTTTTGTATACGGTATTTCATTTGTTTGGATGTGATGTATACTGTGATTTGTGTAGTTAGTGGTAGTTGAGGACTTAATTAAGAGTTGATCCGCTTTAAAGTTCTGTGGTAAAGTAATTGTTATATTGATTGTATGTTTAATACTGGGTTTACGCTACACGGAATGAACGGACAAACATCGCGTGACAAAAGTCACTTGAGTTCACTGAACTCCTTTACCGGGCAGGACTTTTTAGGCCCGAGGTACAGGACATTTCTGGAGGAACCAGAACTCATTGTGATGTTATTATATGTGTGTGTGTAATCATTGTTGCTAATACAACCCACGCAACAGAATATAGTTGTTTTTGAAGTTCTTTCCAATGTTTTAAGGGTTTATGAAAATTTCCATCCTGACTTTTACATAAGTCCTTTGTATTGGTGTAGACTTGACGGACCAGATGGGACTCATTCCCACCCAAACTAAAAGGAGAAACCAATGTTTTCTCTGGTAGGCACAACCTACCTGGCACCCCTATAAATAATAACCTCAAGTCAAAACCGTTACATAAAAAATGGCACCCCAGATGGGACCGCTCAACATTGAGAACTAACCAAAGCAAATATTTTGTGTGGAATTAAAACAATGGATTCACCCCAAGATAATGTGCTCATCCATGTCATACCTGTCAATGGGAATACACAGGGCCATTCTGACCATCAAGCTGACAATACAAATCATAATGTGAATGGAGATAATGGAGTTGATTTGGGCCAGAGCCCTGGGAATCTGAATGCTCGGCCTGAGCCACAGGCCACAGGAGGTCTAACCAGTTACTCACTTATTGACATGGATCTGTGTGGAAGTACTGAGCTAGTCCTCCCTCTGACACCCAACCTTCCTCCATTGTCTGGTTTATCTCCAGAGGTTGTAGTCTTACAACTTCAAGGTGACATCCTTGATATTCGTCAGACTCAACAACATCTCCAAACTCTTATCCACCATAAATTCAAATGTCTGAGGGAAGAGCAACAACAGAGTGCCATGGAATTCAGAAACTCACTGAGCACTCTAACCCACACGCTGACAGAGCTCAGTGAGAGTGGAAGACGGGAAATGACTGGTGCCATGGACAGGCAGTTTGACTACCAACGAAACCAACTCACTGCCACTCTCCAATGGCGCCTGCAACATCACCACACTGAGGTCCTCAAGGATGTTAATTCTGTTTTTCTCCCATGGTTAACACTGTAGACCACTTGCAGACAGAGCTCTCTAATTGTGTTAAAATGTTGGATGACGTGTCTGTGGACATGGCCTCCATTAGGCACAACTCCTTACACAGAGTTTCCCTGGTGTCCACTTCAGTTCAGACCACTGAGGGCCAAGCTGGCACCTCTGAACAGCCAAGACCAGGCCATGCTGCAGCCACCCCTTGCAGGATGCAATCCACCATGCATCCTGGTGTTCATTTTCATTGTCCGATAATTCACTCCCCCTCTACTTCCTCAATCCCTCCTAGCTCGTTTGTTCATGGTGATTTGAGTAGACTTCATCTGGGGGCGATGCCCATTAAATTGCAATTTCCCACCTTTGGGAAAAAAGATGACAGTCCTGATCCGCTAATGTATCTAGAAAGATGTCGTGACTTTCTTGCCCTCAATCCCCTGGCTGACGAAGAACTCCTTGCCACATTGAGGAATGTGTTGCATGGAACAGCTCGAGACTGGTGGGATGTGGCACGTCTCACCACTACCTCCTGGGCTGACTTTGAGGCCAAGTTTTCCTCTGCATTTCTATCTGAGGACTACACAGATGAATTGGCAGACAGAGTCAGAAATCGAGTACAAGGAGAGAAAGAGAGTATCCGTGACTTTGCATACGGTTACCACTCCCTGTGCAGAAGGTGGAAACCTGGCATTGAGGAGGAAGAGGTCATTAAATTGATCTTGAAGAACATCAACCCACTACTAGCCAGTCAACTCCGAGAACGAGTCATCACTGTCGATGGACTGGTTCGCTTGGGACAGCAGTTTGAGAAGGACAGAGAATGCCAACAGCAATATGACCAGAGAAAGAAACAGACACCCAAACAGTTACCCAAGACAGACCATCAACAACAGCCAGAGTCTCCAGCCAAGACCCCTCTCATGTTTTGTTGGAGATGTAGCCAAAGGGACATTCTTCAGCTACATGTCCAAGACCGTATCAAGTAAACCCTTCCAGAAACCACAAATCACAACAGGCCAACACACCTAACTGTCTTCGCAGCAATGACCATCCTTCTCTGGGTGCTTTAACCAGAGCTGAAACCCCAAGAGTCACTGCCTATGCCCCCATCGACATCCCCTTCCTTTCAGTTAATACCGCACCAACTGGTGTTACCCCTGTCCATAGGCCCATGGACAGGAAGAGCCATCTTGGATACCGGGTCATCCTACACACTGCTCAATGAGAAACTGTGGAAGGAGGTTAACGGTCCACAATACAACTTGAAGCCGTGGACAGAAGGTCCACTCTATCTGGCTGATGGTGAGGCTAGACGACCACTTGGATGGAGTGAGGTAGAGTTCCGCCTGTGTAACCGCTCCTATATGATTCCTTCTGTTATCCTACAAACCAGGAACCTTGCTTTTCCTGTCGTGTTGGGAATTGATTTCATGTACTTCAGTGGTGTCCAGATTGATATCGCACACAATTGCTACTGGTTTCCATACAATCCGAGCGAGAAGCATTTCTTCCAATCAGAAGCTATGAAGTTACATGATTGGGGTTCAAATGTGGCAGTCTTCTCTGCCATTGCTCCGGTACCACTAACCCTCGATAATCCTTCTGACGATCTCCTTTTACAGGCTGTGAGAAGAGCTCAGCTGGAACAGCCAGAGGAGTTAAGGCTGTTGGAACAGCTGCAGAATAATGCTGATGTATGTACTTCAAAGCTGGGACGCACCAGGCTCCTGAAGCACAAAATATTCCTTACACAGGAAATGCCGATCAAGCAAAAGCCATATCGTTTGTCCCCAGCGAAGCTAATCATCCAAAAGGGACTCATAAATGATATGTTAACCCAAGATATAATAGAACGTTCCTCCTCTCCCTGGGCTGCTCCTGTTGTCCTCATCCCAAAAAAGACTGGTGGTCTTAGATTTTGTGTGGACTATAGGAAGACCAACAATGTTTCCCAGACTGATGCCTATCCTCTTCCCACCATCCATGAGATCCTGGAGTCATTGTCTGGTGCTGTTGTGTTCACTACCCTTGACCTCAATAGTGGTTATTGGCAGGTTGAGATGGACCAGGAAAGCAAGGACAAGACTGCGTTTGTCTGTGCCGAGGGCTTGTTTTCCTTTAAGGTGATGCCCTTTGGATTAAAGAATGCCCCTGCCACTTTCCAAAGACTCATGGAGATTGCGTTAGGTGAGCTCAAAGGGAAGATCTGTTTCGTCTACCTGGACGATATAATTATCTACTCTCAGAACAGAGAAAGACACTTTCAAGATCTTCAAGCAGTGTTGGACAAGCTAAGAGAAGCTGGTCTGACCTTAAATATGAAGAAGAGCAACTTCTGCCAAACCTCCCTGAAGTTCCTTGGCCATATTGTGTCTTTCGACGGCATTCATGTGGATCCTGAAAAGACAAAGGCTGTACAAGACTTCCCTGTGCCAACCACACTCAAGGCCCTTCAACGGTTCCTTGGTATGGCTGGATGGTACCATAGGTTTGTGTCGAACTTCTCCCAGGTGGCAGAACCCCTCAACGCGATGAAGCGAAAAGGAGCGAAATTCCAATGGACGGCAGAGTGCAAGACTTCCTTTGAAACCCTGAAACGACATCTCATCACACCTCCCATTTTAGGTCATCCCAACTTTGATTGCCCTTTTGTTGTTTACACTGATGCAAGTGATGTAGGACTTGGTGCTGTCCTAGTCCAACAGACTGGACTTGGCACTGAAGAAGTGCTAGCGTTCGCCAGTCGGACATTGAATGGAGCAGAACGGAACTACTCCACAACAGAGCAAGAGTGCCTTGCAGTGGTCTGGGCTTTGGAAAAGTGGAGGTACTACTTGGAGGGAAGACACTTCACTGTGGTCACTGACCATTCCTCCCTTGTGTGGGTGTTCAAGACCAACAAACCAAGCACCAGACTCATAAGATGGGCTCTACGGTTGCAAGAGTTCACATTTGCAGTGGAATACAGGAAAGGAAAATACAACACTGTTCCAGATGCCTTGTCCAGAGCTCCTACTTGTGATAACGGTGGCCCTGATCTTACATGTGCTACTGTCCTGTCAAGCAGTCGAGACTCGCCCAAAACGGACTTTCCCATCTCTGATGAGGCCATATGGAAAGCTCAACAGGATGATCCAGAAGTACAGGCTTTGTACCAGACTATCCTGGAAGATGGAGAAAAGATGGTCAATCCTACCACAAAGCTGACCATCATTGAAGATAAAGTCTACCGAGTCGTACAACTACCTCACAGAACACTCTACCAAATGTACATACCGGACACTCTACGCCTACAACTGCTTCAACATTTCCATGAAGACCCATTAGCTGGTCATTTGGGCAGGTTCAAAACCTACAAGCGGTTGCAAGCGTTACTCTACTGGCCACATCTGAGCATGGATGTGAAGTCACACATCCGAAATTGTCAGGTTTGTCAAATGTACAAACCAGAAGGTAGAAAGCCTGCTGGCAAGTTGCAGCAAACGGTGGTTACCCGACCTTGGGAAATGTTAGGAGTGGATTTGATGGGTCCATTTCCTAGAAGCTCCAATCAGGATGTGTACATACTTGTTTTTGTTGATTACTATTCAAAGTGGGTGGAACTCTTTTCCTGCGTCAGGCCACAGCAAGGACCGTCTCTAACATCCTTACGAAAGAGATCCTGACTCGCTGGGGAGTGCCTGATTACATCCTGTCTGATCGAGGTTCCCAATTTGTCTCTGATCTCTTTGAGGAGACCTGCCAAAGATGGAACCTGAGGCAGAAGTTGACCACGGCCTATCACCCACAGACCAATCTCACTGAGAGAGTAAATCGAACCTTGAAGACAATGATTGCTTCCTATGTAGGGACCCAGCACAAACACTGGGACAAGCACCTTCACGAGTTTCGATTTGCCCTGAATTCTGCTGTGCAAGAGTCCACTGGAGTCACACCTGCAGAGCTGAACCTAAGTCGTCCTCTCCGAGGACCCTTGGATATGGTGCTACAGCCCCAGCAGCTTACTCCAGACGCTGCTTGCTATGACCAGGTAGTACATCTCCATGACTTGAGAGCTCTTGTCTCAAAGAACATGATCCAGGCTCGACTCAAGCAGAAGAGAAATTATGATAAGAACAGACGAGACATGCAGTTCCAGCTTCGTGATCGGGTGTGGCTTCGCTCTCATCCTTACTCGAAAGCTGAACAATTCTTCTCGGCCAAGCTCGCTCCTAAATGGCAAGGACCATATAGGATTGTGGAGCAGATGGGCCCTTTGAACTACCGAGTGGTGAAAGAGGACACAGGTGAAGATATGCGCATCGTCCATGTCTCACGCCTTAAGGCCTGTTACCCCTCGGCTGAGGAATTGAAGGCGATTGAGCGCCGCAAAGTCCTGGATATCTTTGAAGAGGATAGTGAGGATACTTTTCTCGGATTCCCAGACCCAGAAGTCTCGCACCTTAAGGTCTGTGACTCCTCAGCTGAGGAGCGTGAGCTCCAAAAAGTAATGAATATTTTTGTAGAGGAAAGTGATGAGGAGACCTTTCTCGGTTTCCCCGACCAAGATGTGCCTTCCAGGGCAATGGTCGGCTTTTTCCAGGGGAGGGGGTGTGACGGCCCTGAATTTTTCTGAACCTTCTCAGTGCAGCTCCTTCCAATAGGGCGCTTTCCCTTTAATTCCCAATTAAATAGCCAGCATCAGCTGCACGAAAGTGGGGTTGTGATGGAGACGTGCATGAGGATGTGTTCAACCCTCAGTTCAAGCTTCTCTATTCCGTTTGTTTTGTTGCCGTTAAACGTGTGTTTTGTAGCCTAAGAGAGTTTACCCAGGATCGGATCCACTCATCGCGTCCCTGGACTACACCTCTCCGTTCTTCGTGGCCTTTCTCCGCTGGAGATCTATTGGCGGATTGGATTGTCTGACTGACCGACTGACTACCACCTTTTTGTATACGGTATTTCATTTGTTTGGATGTGATGTATACTGTGATTTGTGTAGTTAGTGGTAGTTGAGGACTTAATTAAGAGTTGATCCGCTTTAAAGTTCTGTGGTAAAGTAATTGTTATATTGATTGTATGTTTAATACTGGGTTTACGCTACACGGAATGAACGGACAAACATCGCGTGACAAAAGTCACTTGAGTTCACTGAACTCCTTTACCGGGCAGGACTCTTTTTAGGCCCGAGGTACAGGACATTTCTGGAGGAACCAGAACTCATTGTGATGTTATTATATGTGTGTGTGTAATCATTGTTGCTAATACAACCCACGCAACAGAATATAGTTGTTTTTGAAGTTCTTTCCAATGTTTTAAGGGTTTATGAAAAGTTTATTTCCATCCTGACTTTTACATAAGTCCTTTGTATTGGTGTAGACTTGACGGACCAGATGGGACTCATTCCCACCCAAACTAAAAGGAGAAACCAATGTTTTCTCTGGTAGGCACAACCTACCTGGCACCCCTATAAATAATAACCTCAAGTCAAAA
>NW_026284562.1:0-58230 GCF_023373465.1 Oncorhynchus keta
TTAACCAGGGAGGCTAGTTGAGAACACCTTTATTTAATCAGGTAGGCTAGTTGAGAACACCTTTATTTAACCAGGTAGGCCAGTTGAGAACACCTTTATTTAACCAGGTAGGCTAGTTGAGAACACCTTTATTTAACCAGGTAGGCCAGTTGAGAACAAGTTCTCATTTACAACTGCGACCTGGACAAGATAAAACAAAGCAGTGTGACATAAACGAGGAGAAGAAATAATTACAATTTAGCAAATGAACACTGGAGTGATAGATGTGCAGATGATGATGTGCAAGTAGAAATACTGGGATGCAAAAGAGCAAGTAGATAAATAACAATATGGGGATGAGGTAGTTGGGTGTGCTATTGACAGATGGGCTGTGTACGGGTACAGTGATCGGTAAGCTGCTCTGACAGCTGATGCTTAAAGTTAGAGAGGAGATATAAGTCTCCAGCTTCAGTGATTTTTGCAATTCCTTCCAGTCATTGGCAGCAGAGAACTGGAAGGAAAGGCACCAAAGGAGGTGTTGGCTTTGGGGATGACCAGTGGGGCTTTGGTGACCAAACGGATGGCACTGTGATAGACTACATCCAGTTTGCTGAGTAGGGCGTTGGAGGCTATTTTGTAAATGACATTGTCGAAGTCAAGGATCGGTAGGATAGTCAGTTTTACGAGGGCATGAGGAGACGCATACAAAGCTCTCCTCGCCCTCCATTTGGCAAACCTGACCATAATTATATCCTTCTGATTCCCACATAAGCAAACATTGAAGCAGGAAGCAGCAGTGACTAGATCAATAAAAAAAAAGTGGTCAAGGAAGCAGTTGCTGAAAGCAACAGGACTGTTTTGCTAGCACAGACTGGAATATGTTCCAGGATTCCTCCGATGGCATTGAGGAGGACACCACATCAGACATTGGCTTCATCAATAAGTGCATCGATGACGTCGTCCCCACAGTGACCGTATGTACATACCCCAACCAGAAGCTATGGATTACAGGCAACATCCTCACTGAGTTAAAGGCGAAAGCTGGCGCTTTCAAGAAGCAGGACTAACCGGAAGCTTATAATATATCCCGCAAAAGCCGTCCGATGAACCATCAAACAGGCAAAGCGTCAATACAGGACTAAGATCGAGTCGTACTACACGGTTCTGACGCTCGTCGGATGTGGCAGGGCCTGTAAACCATTACAGACTACAAAGGAAGCACAGCTGAGAACTGCCCGGTGACACGAGCCTACCAGATGAGCTAAACTACTTCTATATGCTCGCTTTGAGGCAAATAACACTGAAATATGCATGAGAGCACCAGCTGTTCTGGAAGACTGTGTGATCACGTTCTCCTCAGCCGATGTGAGTAAGACCTTTAAACAGGTCAACATTCACAAGGCCATAGGGACAGACGGATTACCAGGATGTGTACTGCGAGCATGTGCTGACCAACTGGCAAGTGTCTTCACTGACATTTTCAACCTGTCCCTGTCTTAGTCTGTAATACCAACATGTTTAAGCAGACCACCATAGTCCCTGTGCCCAAGAACACTAAGGTAACCTGTCTAAATGACTACAGACCCGTAGCACTCACATCTCCTAGCCATGGAGTGCTTTAAAAGGCTGGTCATGGCTCACATCAACACCATTATCCCAGAAACCCTAGACCCACTCACTTTGCATACCCGTCCCTAACAGATCCACAGATCATGCAATCTCTATTGCACTCCACACCCTTCCCCACCTGGAAAAAGGGAAGACCAATGAAAATGCTATTCATTGACTACAGCTCAGCGTTTAACACCATAGTGCCCCCAAAGCTCATCAATAAGCTAAGGACCCTGAGATAAACACTCCCTCTGCAACTGATCCTGACTTCCTGACGGGCCGCTCCCAGGTGGTGAGGGTAGGTAACAACACATCTGCCATGCTGACCAACACAGGGCCCCTCAGGGGTGTGTGCTCAGTCCCCTAATGTACTCCCTGTTCCTCATGACTGCACAGCCAGGCATGACTCCAACACATCATCAAGTTTGCCGATGGCAAAACAGTGGTAGGCCTGATCACCGACAACGACGAGACAGCCTATAGGGAGGTTAGAGACCTGGCCGTGTGGTGCCAGGACAACAACCCTTCCTCAATGTGATCAAGACAAAGATGATGATTGTGGACTACAGGAAAACGAGGACCGAACACGCCCCCATTCTCATCGACGGGGCTGTAGTGGAGCAGGTTGAGAGCTTCAAGTTCCTTGGTGTCCACATCACCAGCAAACTAACATAGTCCAAGCATACCAATACAGTTGTGAAGAGGGCACAACAAAACCCTATTCCCCCTCAAGAGACTGAAAAGATTTGGCATGGGTCCTCAGATCCTCAAAAGGTTCTACACCTGCACCATCGAGAGCATCCTGTATTACCGCCTGGTAATGGCAACTGCTCGCCTCCGACCGCAAGGCACTACAGAGGGTTGTGCGAACGACCCAGTACATCACTTGGGTCAAGCTTCCTGCCATCCAGGACCTCTATACCAGGCGGTGTCAGGCTACGGCATGTCTGTTCGTCTATAAAGGTACACAAGGGCTTTTTGAATGACAACAGGAAACCTTCTCTGGAGATGGTTTAGAAGCACCATTGAACAGGACCTATAGGACTAAGGGCACTACTTTAGACCAGGGTCTATAGGACTGAGGGCACTACCTTAGACCAGGGTCTATAGGACTGAGGGCACTACTTTAGACCAGGGTCTATAGGACTGAGGGCACTACTTTAGACCAGGGTCTATAGGACTGAGGGCACTACTTTAGACCAGGGTCTATAGGACTGAGGGCACTACTTTAGACCAGGGTCTATAGGACTGAGGGCACTACTCTTTAGAAGACCATTGAACAGGACCTATAGGACTGCCCCAATGGCACTACTTTAGACCAGGGTCTATAGGACTGAGGGCACTACTTTAGACCAGGGTCTATAGGACTGAGGGCACTACTTTAGACCAGGGTCTATGGGACTAAGGGCACTACTCTGGAGATGGTTTAGAAGCACCATTGAACAGGCAGCGGGATCTACTTCCATCACTAGGCCACCAAAACAACTGTTTTTCTGTTAGGATTTTCTTAAAGTTCAAGATCACTATTTGAAACGACTGAGCATCAAATGGCACCCTATTCCATAGTGCACACTTTAGGACCCAGGGCTAAGGGCACTACTTTAGACCAGGCCTATAGGACAAGGGCACTACTTTAGACCAGGGTCTATAGGACTAAGGGCACTACTTTAGACCAGGGTCTATAGGACTGAGGGCACTACTTTAGACCAGGACCTATAGGACTAAGGGCACTACTTTTTAGACCAGGGCCTATAGGGCTAAGGGCACTACTTTAGACCAGGCCTATAGGACTAAGGGCACTACTTTAGACCAGGGTCTATAGGACTGAGGGCACTACTTTAGACCAGGGTCTATAGGACTGAGGGCACTACTTTGACCAGGGTCTATAGGACTGAGGGCACTACTCTTTAGACCATTGAACAGGACCTATAGGACTAATGGCACTACTTTAGACCAGGGTCTATAGGACTGAGGGCACTACTTTAGACCAGGGTCTATAGGACTGAGGGCACTACTTTAGACCAGGGTCTATAGGACTAAGGGCACTACTCTGGAGATGGTTTAGAAGCACCATTGAACAGGCAGCGGGATCTGACTTCCATCACTAGGCCACCAAAACAACTGTTTTTCTGTTAGGGCAGTTCAAGATCACTATTTGAAACGCTCACATCCCTACTTGTGTGTGCCTCAAATGGCACCCTATTCCATATATAGTGCACTACTTTAGACCAGGAGGGCTAAGGGCACTACTTTAGACCAGGGCCTATAGGACTAAGGGCACTACTTTAGACCAGGGTCTATAGGACTGAGGGCACTACTTTAGACCAGGGTCTATAGGACTAAGGGCACTACTTAGACCAGGGTCTATAGGACTAAGGGCACTACTTTAGACCAGGGTCTAAGGGACTAAGGGCACTACTTTAGACCAGGGTCTATAGGACTAAGGGCACTACTTTAGACCAGGGTCTATAGGACTAAGGGCACTACTTTAGACCAGGGTCTATAGGACTAAGGGCACTACTTTAGGACCAGGACCTATAGGACTAAGGGCACTACTTTGACCAGGGCCTATAGGACGAAGGGCACTACTTTAGACCAGGACCTATAGGACTGAGGGCTACTAGACCAGGGTCTATAGGAGGGACTTTAGACCAGGGTCTATAGACTGAGGGCACTACTTTAGACCAGGGCCTATAGGACTGAGGGCACTACTTTGGGTCCTAAGGGCACTACTTTAGACCAGGACCAGGACTAAGGGCACTACTTTAGACCAGGGCCTATAGGACTAAGGGCACTACTTTAGACCAGGGTCTATAGGACTAAGGGCACTACTTTAGGACCAGGGTCTATAGGACTGAGGGCACTACTTTAGACCAGGGTCTATAGGACTGAGGGCACTACTTTAGACCAGGGTCTATAGACCAGGGTCTATAGGGCACTACTTTAGACCAGGGTCTATAGGACTGAGGGCACTACTTGGAGATGGTTTAGAAGACCAGGGTCTATAGGACTAATGGCACTACTTTAGACCAGGTCTATAGGACTGAGGGCACTACTTTAGACCAGGGTCTATAGGACTGAGGGCACTACTTTAGACCAGGGTCTATAGGACTGAGGGCACTACTTTAGACCAGGGTCTATAGGACTGAGGGCACTACTTTAGACCAGGGCCTATAGGACTGAGGGCACTACTTTAGACCAGGTCTATAGGACTGAGGGCACTACTTTCTGGAGATAGGACCAGGGTTTAGAAGCACCATTGAACAGGACCTATAGGACTAAGGGCACTACTTTAGACCAGGGTCTATAGGACTGAAGGGCACTACTTTAGACCAGGGTCTATAGGACTGAGGGCACTACTTAGACCAGGGTCTATAGGACTGAGGGCACTACTTTAGACCAGGGTCTATAGGACTGAGGGCACTACTTGGTTTAGAAGACCAGGGTCTATAGGACTAAGGGCACTACTTTAGACCAGGGTCTATAGGACTGAGGGCACTACTTTAGACCAGGGTCTATAGGACTGAGGGCACTACTTTTAGACCAGGGTCTATAGGACTGAGGGCACTACTTTAGACCAGGGTCAGGGACTGAGGGCACTACTTTAGACCAGGGTCTATAGGACTGAGGGCACTACTTAGACCAGGGTCTATAGGACTGAGGGCACTACTTTAGACCAGGGTCTATAGGACTGAGGGCACTACTTTAGACCAGGGTCTATAGGACTGAGGGCACTACTTTAGACCAGGGTCTATAGGACTGAGGGCACTGTTTTAGACCAGGTCTATAGGACTGAGGGCACTAATTTAGACCAGGGTCTATAGGACTGAGGCTACTGGTCAAACTTTGTGACCAGTAGAGGTCTGGAACAAAGCTAGACCAGGTCTAAGGACTGAGGGCACTACTTTAGACCAGGGTCTATAGGACTGAGGGCACTACTTTAGACCAGGTCTATAGGACTGAGGGCACTACTTTAGACCAGGGTCTATAGGACTGAGGGCACTACTTTAGACCAGGGTCTATAGGACTGAGGGCACTACTTTAGACCAGGGTCTATAGGACTGAGGGCACTACTTTAGACCAGGGTCTATAGGACTGAGGGCACTACTTTAGACCAGGGTCTATAGGACTGAGGGCACTACTTTAGACCAGGGTCTATAGGACTGAGGGCACTACTCTGGAGATGGTTTAGAAGCACTAGTTTGAACAGGCAGCTGAGGGATCTGACTTCCCATCACTAGGCCACCAAAACAACTGTTTTTCTGTTAGGGATTTTTCCTAAAGTTCAAGATCACTATTTCCAGGTCTCACACCCCTACTTGTGTGTGCCTCAAATGGCACCTATTCCATATAGTGCACTACTTTAGACCAGGACCCATAGGGCTAAGGGCACTACTTTAGACCAGGGCCTATAGGACTAGGGCACTACTTTAGACCAGGGTCTATAGGACTAAGGGCACTACATTTAGACCAGGGTCTATAGGACTAATGGCACTACTTTAGACCAGGACCTATAGGACTAAGGGCACTACTTTAGACCAGGGCCTATAGGACGAAGGGCACTACTTTAGACCAGGACCTATAGGACTGAGGGCACTAGGTTAGACCAGGGTCTATAGGACTAAGGGCACTACTTTAGACCAGGGTCTATAGGACTAAGGGCACTACTTTAGACCAGGACCTATAGGACTAAGGGCACTACTTTAGACCAGGGCCTATAGGACTAAGGGCACTATTTAGACCAGGGCCTATAGGACGAAGGGCACACTTTAGACCAGGACCTATAGAACTGAGGGCACTACTTTAGACCAGGGCCTATAGGACTAAGGGCACTACTTTAGACCAGAGTTTATAGGACTGAGGGCACTACTTAGACCAGGGTCTATAGGGTTAAGGGCACTAGTTTAGACCAGGGTCTATAGGACTGAGGGCACTACTTTAGACCAGGGTCTATAGGACTGAGGGCACTAATTTAGACCAGGGTCTATAGGACTGAGGGCACTAATTTAGACCAGGGTCTATAGGGCCAAGTGCCCTGGTCAAACATTGTGCACTGAATAGGGAGTAGAGTGTTTTGGAACAAAGCTGTCTAAAGTTGCCTCTTAATGAGACTTCATATTACAATAACTCTCCTTTCCTTTCCTTCCTCCTCTCATCTCCTCCTCTCCCTCCTCCCTCCCCTCCTCCTCCCCTCCCCCCTCCCCTCCCTCCTCTCCCTCCTTTCCTCCTCCTCTCCCCTTCCTCCCCTCTCCTCCTCCCCTCCCCTCCTCCTCTCCTCCCTCCTCCTCTCCCTTCCCTCCCCTCTCCTCCTCCTCCCCTCCCCTCCTCCTCTCCCCTTCCCTCCCCTCCTCTCCTCCTCCTCTCCTTCCCCCTCCCCTCCCTCTCCCCTCTCCTCTCCTCTCCTCTCCTCTCCTCTCCTCTCCAGGTTAACAGGGATATTGTGTCTGGGCTGAAGTACGTCCATCTGACCTACAGGAAAGGAATCAGAGGTAAGGAGGACCCCATTTTGTGCCGAGCTGTGGATACGCTGTGCTGTTTAGGCCCATAGACAGTGTCAGTTTCTGATACATACATCTAAACCCTGGCTAGCAAGGGTGCAACTGAGCTGCCATTTTATGTGTTGTCATCGACACAAGACATCACAGTTTCCACACGTACACCTAATTCCAGGTTAACAGCGATGCAACTGAGGTGCCATTTTGTGTGTTTTCATTGACACAAGATGTCAGTTTCCCCCACATTCACCTAAAACCTGATTACCAACTGTTCAACTGAGCCGCCATTTGGTGTGTTGTCACTGACACAAATTGTCACAGTTTCCCCACATTTACCCTTAAAACCTGGCTAGGAAGTGTGCAACTGAGCGTCCATTTTGTGTCGTGCAGTGGACAAGGCGGTGTACATGGTGGGCAGCTATGGGCCGCGGGTGGAGGAGCACGAGTTCATGACCCCGGTGGAGGAGGCGCCCAAAGGCATGATTGTCAGAGGCAGCTACCACATCAAGTCCCACTTCACCGATGACGACAAGACCGACCACCTCCTGGGAGTGGAACCTGGGGATCAAGAAGGACTGGGACGAATAGAGAGGAGCCCTCATTTCTCTCTCCCTCCTTCCATCTCCCTGTGTCTCCACCTCTCCCTTTCCCCTTCCATCCTTCCTTCTTACCCTTCTCTCCCTTGTCTCCCCACTTTTATCCCTCCTTCTCTCCTCTTCATTTAGAAGGACTGGGATGGATAGAGACCTCATCCTTCTCTCCATGCTTCCCTCTCCCCTTGTCCCCCTCTCCCTCCTTCTCTCCCTCTTCATTTAGAAGGACTGTCTCTCCCTCTTTCTTCCTCCCCCTCCTCTCCCCCTCCCTCCAAGGCCCACCTGTATAATAGTAAAAGACAGAGGCCGGTATGAAAGGTGTAAACAGGAAGTTAGGTTCTACGGTCTAGAACGAGACAGAGAGGATGTTGTCATAAACCAAACCAGTATCACATCATAGTAGACAATCGAACATCGTGGGCTATATCAAATGACCCTTCTCAGTTCCCATATAGTGCAACTACCCGCAGGGCTCTGGTTAAAAGTAGTGCACTATGTAGGGAATAGGGGCCATTTTGGGAGGCAGGGGGTGTGAGCTGTAGGTGGAGATCCACTTGTCTATTTGTGATGTAATCTGATGTTCTCTACTACAGTGTGTTAACTGAAGGGGATCAAATGAAGTTAAACCCGTGGGACTCACTCATACAGTGACGTTGGAGTATGGAGATGTATTTACACCCCATAATGGGAGAGGCACATTCTAGAAGGTTATTCTAAAGTGTTCTATTCTGAAAATTGCCAGTTCAACAAGGTTTCAAGGAGCAGCCCTTTGTAATGTTAGTTATCAGTTAGAATGTTTGACAACAGCGTGTCTCATACTCCTCATGAAGTTACCATCTTCTAAGTCATCTAGAATGACCATCTAAGTTATTCTAAGTCCTCATCTAGAATGACCATCTTCTAAGTCCTACATCTAGAATGACCATCTTCTAAGTCCTACATCTAGAATGACCATCTTCTAAGACCATCTTCCTACATCTAGAATGACCATCTTCTAAGTTATAGTTCTGACCATCTTCTAAGTTCTAATCTAGAATGACCCATCTTCTAAGTCCTACATCTAGAATGACCATCTTCTAAGTCCTACATCTAGAATTATCCATCTTCTAGAATGACCATCTTCATCTAGAATGACCATCTTCTAAGTTCTAGTTCTAGAATGACCATCTTCTAAGTCCTACATCTAGAATGACCATCTTCTAAGTTCTACATCTAGAATGACCATCTTCTAAGTAAGTTCTACATCTAGAATGACCATCTTCTAAGTCCTACATCTAGAATGACCATCTTCTAAGTTCTACATCTAGAATGACCATCTTCTAAGTTCTACATCTAGTTCTAGAATGACCATCTTCTAAGTTCTACATCTAGAATGACCATCTTCTAAGTTATAGTTCTAGAATAGTTCTAGAATGACCATCTTCTAAGTTCTACATCTAGAATGACCATCTTCTAAGTTCTACATCTAGAATGACCATCTTCTAAGTCATCTGACCATCTTCTAAGTTATATCTAGAATGACCATCTTCTAAGTCCTACATCTAGAATGACCATCTTCTAAGTTCTATAGTTCTAGAATGACCATCTTCTAAGTCCTACATCTAGAATGACCATCTTCTAAGTTATAGTTCTAGAATGACCATCTTCTAAGTTCTACATCTAGAATGACCATCTTCTAAGTTCTACATCTAGAATGACCATCTTCTAAGTTCCTACATCTAGAATGACCATCTTCTAAGTTCTAGTTCTAGAAGTTCTAGAATGACCATCTTCTAAGTTCTAGTTCTAGAATGACCATCTTCTAAGTCCTACATCTAGAATGACCATCTTCTACCATCTTCTAAGTCCTACATCTAGAATGACCATCTTCTAAGTCCTACATCTAGAATAGACCATCTTCTAAGTCCTACATCTAGAATGACTTCTATCTTCTAGAAGTCCTACATCTAGAATGACCATCTTCTAAGTTCTACATCTAGAATGACCATCTTCTAAGTCCTACATCTTCTAGAATGACCATCTTCTAAGTCATCTACCATCTTCTAATCTAGAATGACCATCTTCTAAGTCTTCTACATCTAGAATGACCATCTTCTAAGTCCTACATCTAGAATGACCATCTTCTAAGTTACAGTTCTAGAATGACCATCTTCTAAGTTATAGTTCTAAGTCCTAAGTTATAGTTCTAGAATGACCATCTTCTAAGTTATAGTTCTAGAATGACCATCTTCTAAGTCCTACATCTAGAATGACCATCTTCTAAGTTCTACATCTAGAATGACCATCTTCTAAGTTACATCTAGAATTACCATCTTCTAAGTCCTACATCTAGAATGACCATCTTCTAAGTCCTACATCTAGAATGACCATCTTCTAAGTCCTACATCTAGAATGACCATCTTCTAAGTTATAGTTCTAGAATGACCATCTTCTAAGTTCTACATCTAGAATGACCATCTTCTAAGTTATAGTTCTAGAATGACCATCTTCTAAGTTATAGTTCTAGAATGACCATCTTCTAAGTTATATCTTCATCTAGAATGACCATCTTCTAAGTCCTACATCTAGAATGACCATCTTCTAAGTTATAGATCTAGAATTACCATCTTCTAAGTCCTACATCTAGAATGACCATCTTCTAAGTCCTACATCTAGAATGACCATCTTCTAAGTTATAGTTCTAGAATGACCATCTTCTAAGTTATAGTTCTAGAATGACCATCTTCTAAGTTATAGTTCTAGAATGACCATCTTCTAAGTTATAGTTCTAGAATGACCATCTTCTAAGTTCTACATCTAGAATGACCATCTTCTAAGTCCTACATCTAGAATGACCATCTTCTAAGTTCTACATCTAGAATGACCATCTTCTAAGTCCTACATCTAGAATGACCATCTTCTAAGTCCTAAGTTCTATCTAGAATGACCATCTTCTAAGTTCTAGAATGACCATCTTCTAGAATGACCATCTTCTAAGTTATAGTTCTAGAATGACCATCTTCTAAGTTCTACATCTAGAATGACCATCTTCTAAGTTATAGTTCTAGAATGACCATCTTCTAAGTTATAGTTCTAGAATGACCATCTTCTAAGTTCTACATCTAGAATGACCATCTTTCTAAGTCCTACATCTAGAATGACCATCTTCTAAGTTCTACATCTAGAATGACCATCTTCTAAGTTATAGTTCTAGAATGACCATCTTCTAAGTTATAGTTCTAGAATGACCATCTTCTAAGTTATAGTTCTAGAATGACCATCTTCTAAGTTCTACATCTAGAATGACCATCTTCTAAGTTATAGTTCTAGAATGACCATCTTCTAAGTTATAGTTCTAGAATGACCATCTTCTAAGTTCTACATCTAGAATGACCATCTTCTAAGTCCTACATCTAGAATGACCATCTTCTAAGTCCTACATCTAGAATGACCATCTTCTAAGTCCTACATCTAGAATGACCATCTTCTAAGTCCTATAGTTCTAGAATGACCATCTTCTAAGTCCTATAGTTCTAGAATGACCATCTTCTAAGTTATAGTTCTAGAATGACCATCTTCTAAGTTATAGTTCTAGAATGACCATCTTCTAAGTTATAGTTCTAGAATGACCATCTTCTAAGTTATAGTTCTAGAATGACCATCTTCTAAGTTCTACATCTAGAATGACCATCTTCTAAGTTATAGTTCTAGAATGACCATCTTCTAAGTTATAGTTCTAGAATGACCATCTTCTAAGTTCTACATCTAGAATGACCATCTTCTAAGTCCTACATCTAGAATGACCATCTTCTAAGTTCTAGATCTAGAATGACCATCTTCTAAGTTATAGTTCTAGAATGACCATCTTCTAAGTTCTACATCTAGAATGACCATCTTCTAAGTCCTACATCTAGAATGACCATCTTCTAAGTCCTACATCTAGAATGACCATCTTCTAAGTTATAGTTCTAGAATGACCATCTTCTAAGTTCTAGATCTAGAATGACCATCTTCTAAGTTCTAGTTCTAGAATGACCATCTTCTAAGTTATAGTTCTAGAATGACCATCTTCTAAGTTCTACATCTAGAATGACCATCTTCTAAGTCCTACATCTAGAATGACCATCTTCTAAGTTATAGTTCTAGAATGACCATCTTCTAAGTCCTACATCTAGAATGACCATCTTCTAAGTCCTACATCTAGAATGACCATCTTCTAAGTTATAGTTCTAGAATGACCATCTTCTAAGTTCTAGATCTAGAATGACCATCTTCTAAGTTATAGTTCTAGAATGACCATCTTCTAAGTTATAGTTCTAGAATGACCATCTTCTAAGTTCTACATCTAGAATGACCATCTTCTAAGTTCTACATCTAGAATGACCATCTTCTAAGTCCTACATCTAGAATGACCATCTTCTAAGTTCTAGATCTAGAATGACCATCTTCTAAGTTATAGTTCTAGAATGACCATCTTCTAAGTTCTAGATCTAGAATGACCATCTTCTAAGTTATAGTTCTAGAATGACCATCTTCTAAGTTCTACATCTAGAATGACCATCTTCTAAGTCCTACATCTAGAATGACCATCTTCTAAGTCCTACATCTAGAATGACCATCTTCTAAGTTATAGTTCTAGAATGACCATCTTCTAAGTCCTACATCTAGAATGACCATCTTCTAAGTCCTACATCTAGAATGACCATCTTCTAAGTCCTACATCTAGAATGACCATCTTCTAAGTTCTAGTTCTAGAATGACCATCTTCTAAGTTCTAGATCTAGAATGACCATCTTCTAAGTTATAGTTCTAGAATGACCATCTTCTAAGTTCTACATCTAGAATGACCATCTTCTAAGTCCTACATCTAGAATGACCATCTTCTAAGTCCTACATCTAGAATGACCATCTTCTAAGTTCTAGATCTAGAATGACCATCTTCTAAGTCCTACATCTAGAATGACCATCTTCTAAGTCCTACATCTAGAATGACCATCTTCTAAGTCCTACATCTAGAATGACCATCTTCTAAGTTATAGTTCTAGAATGACCATCTTCTAAGTCCTACATCTAGAATGACCATCTTCTAAGTTATAGTTCTAGAATGACCATCTTCTAAGTTATAGTTCTAGAATGACCATCTTCTAAGTTCTACATCTAGAATCTCATTTCTGTTACTGTGTCTTTCAGTTGCCTCCTGTCTCTGTTATAGTTGACACACCTGAGCTGTTATTGGATCCATGTAAAACAACATGGCTTCACGCTGTCTGGGGGAGTGTTACCATGGTAACATATCAACTTCACGCTGTCTGGGGGAGTGTTACCATGGTAACATATCAACAGACAACTGTTGTTTTCTCAGGTTTGTCCTTTTATAGTTGCTCTATTTTTTCAATGCTTCTTGAATGTCATTTCCCCAAAATGTCTGCCTCTTTGCCTATTGAGAGAGTTGCTCTATAAAAAGATAACGCCATTCACCATGTATCAACCATCTTCCATTAAACATCATGTAAACATCCTGAGGAAGCCTGTTGTCTGGCTATGATGAAGAACATGTGATTGTGATGTGTACAATATGTTCTGTAGTCGTCGCTACAGAATACAGCCCAACGGCAGTAGCCTACACAGTGTCTTTACCTCCCTGGCAGGTTAGTGACCCTGAGACGTATCTATACAGTACAGTAGAGGGTCAACTGGGTTGGAGGTTTAGTATCTGTATTGGGTGCCACTGTTAGCACCCAAAGTATCATGACATGATTATTCCAGTCAGAATGTAAATTAGAATGTTACGATGGTGATTGGTTAGCCTGGGTATATCAGTATGGACCAGCATGTCACTCCTAGCTACTTCCTGGGTATATCAGTATGGACCAGCATGTCACTCCTAGCTACTTCCTGGGTATATCAGTATGGACCAGCATGTCACTCCTAGCTACTTCCTGGGTATATCAGTATGGTCCAGCATGTCACTCCTAGCTACTTCCTGGGTATATCAGTATGGACCAGCATGTCACTCCTAGCTACTTCCTGGGTATATCAGTATGGACCATCATGTCACTCCTAGCTACTTCCTGGATATATCAGTATGGACCAGCATGTCACTCCTAGCTACTTCCTGGGTATATCAGTATGGACCATCATGTCACTCCTAGCTACTTCCTGGGTATAACAGTATGGACCAGCATGTCACTCCTAGCTACTTCCTGGGTATATCAGTATGGACCAGCATGTCACTCCTAGCTACTTCCTGGGTATATCAGTATGGACCAGCATGTCACTCCTAGCTACTTCCTGGGTATATCAGTATGGACCAGCATGTCACTCCTAGCTACTTCCTGGGTATATCAGTATGGACCAGCATGTCACTCCTAGCTACTTCCTGGGTATATCAGTATGGACCAGCATGTCACTCCTAGCTACTTCCTGGGTATATCAGTATGGACCAGCATGTCACTCCTAGCTACTTCCTGGGTATATCAGTATGGACCAGCATGTCACTCCTAGCTACTTCCTGGGTATATCAGTATGCGTGGACCATCATGTCACTCCTTGCCACTTCCTGGCATCCAAACATGACAATGAATGGAATGATGGCACACACTGATCTGGGAGCAGCAGGTTAGACACTGATCTGGGAGCAGCAGGTTAGACACTGATCTGGGAGCAGCAGGTTAGACACTGATCTGGGAGCAGCAGGTTAGACACTGATCTGGGAGCAGCAGGTTAGACACTGATCTGGGAGCAGCAGGTTAGACACTGATCTGGGAGCAGCAGGTTAGACACTGATCTGGGAGCAGCAGGTTAGACACTGATCTGGGAGCAGCAGGTTAGACACTGATCTGGGAGCAGCAGACACTGATCTGGGAGCAGCAGGTTAGACACTGATCTGGGAGCAGCAGGTTAGACACTGATCTGGGAGCAGCAGACACTGATCTGGGAGCAGCAGGTTAGACACTGATCTGGGAGCAGCAGGTTAGACACTGATCTGGGAGCAGCAGGTTAGACACTGATCTGGGAGCAGCAGACACTGATCTGGGAGCAGCAGGTTAGACACTGATCTGGGAGCAGCAGGTTAGACACTGATCTGGGAGCAGCAGGTTAGACACTGATCTGGGAGCAGCAGGTTAGACACTGATCTGGGAGCAGCAGGTTAGACACTGATCTGGGAGGAGCAGGTTAGCGTTTGGTGCCAGTGGTTAGTTTGCTGAAGTGTAGTGTATATCTGTTGCTCGGGGTCACTGTCCCCCTTTAACACCAAGCATGAGGCCTAAAGGCAGCGATGGACTCGGGCGATGGACTCGTGGTAACGAACTACTGAAACAGAAGAGAACCCCGTTCTATCTACGACGTGGTAAGGAACTACTGAAACAGAAGAGAACCCAGTTCTATCTACGACGTGACCCATTTTGTCCTGTCAAACTCAGTGGATGAGGTCTTCCCCCTGAGGTCTTCTGTCTCCCCCTGAGGTCTCCCCCCTGAGGTCTTCGAGATTTGATCGATTCTGCCTCCCCCCCAAAAAAGTCAAAACGTCCTTGTCACTATTGTGTGAAGTCTTATGGTGTTGTAAGTGATGATGATGATGATATTGATGATTATGATGATGATGATATTGATGATGATGATGATGATGATATTGATATTGATATTGATGATCATGATGATGATGATCATGATATTGATGATGATGATCATGATATTGATGATGATGATGATGATGATATTGATATTGATATTGATGATCATGATGATGATGATGATGATGATGATGATGATGATGATGATGATGATGATGATGATGATGATGATGATATTGATGATGGTGGTGATGATATTGATATTGATATTGATGATCATGATGATGATGTTTGATGATGATGTTGTGATTTTGAAAATAAAATGATGATGATGATGATGATGATGATGATGATGCAGATATTGATGATTTTGATGATGATGATGATGATGATGACTGATGGTGGTGAACCCAGGAGTAACTGTAACTGGGCTTGTTGAGTGTTGCATGGTTTCACATCTCTTCTTTCTTTAAAGACTGTTTTACTGTTCCCTTTGTGATTTTGAAAATGGAAAAAACCCAATCTGCAGATTGAAATGGGTTGGCCTGGATACCGCAGATATTTACAGGGATTTTGAGAAAATACCTTTGTTATTTACTGTGGCTGTGTTTCCAAACCTGGACATAGAGTCATTCTGTTCCCTTTATAGAGTGTTAACCTGGACCCATAGAGAGTCATTCTGTTCCCCTTTATAGAGTGTTAACCTGGACCCATAGAGTCATTCTGTTCCCTTTATAGAGTGTTAACCTGGACCCATAGAGTCATTCTGTTCCCTTTATAGAGTGTTAACCTGGACCCATAGAGTCATTCTGTTCCCCTTTATAGAGTGTTAACCTGGACCCATAGAGTCATTCTGTTCCCCTTTATAGAGTGTTAACCTGGACCCATAGAGTCATTCTGTTCCCTTTATAGAGTGTTAACCTGGACCCATAGAGAGTCATTCTGTTCCCTTTATAGAGTGTTAACCTGGACCCATAGAGTCATTCTGTTCCCTTTATAGAGTGTTAACCTGGACCCTATAGAGTCATTCTGTTCCCTTTATAGAGTGTTAACCTGGACCCATAGAGAGTCATTCTGTTCCCCTTATAGAGTGTTAACCTGGACCTATAGAGAGTCATTCTATTCCCTTTATAGAGTGTTAACCTGGACCCATAGAGAGTCATTCTGTTCCCCTTTATAGAGTGTTAACCTGGACCCATAGAGAGTCATTCTGTTCCCTTTATAGAGTGTTAACCTGGACCCATAGAGAGTCATTCTGTTCCCTTTATAGAGTGTTAACCTGGACCCATAGAGTCATTCTGTTCCCTTTATAGAGTGTTAACCTGGACCCATAGAGTCATTCTGTTCCCCTTTATAGAGTGTTAACCTGGACCCATAGAGTCATTCTGTTCCCCTTTATAGAGTGTTAACCTGGACCCATAGAGTCATTCTGTTCCCCTTTATAGAGTGTTAACCTGGACCCATAGAGTCATTCTGTTCCCCTTTATAGAGTGTTAACCTGGACCCATAGAGAGTCATTCTGTTCCCCTTTATAGAGTGTTAACCTGGACCCATAGAGTCATTCTATTCCCTTTATAGAGTGTTAACCTGGACCCATAGAGTCATTCTGTTCCCTTTATAGAGTGTTAACCTGGACCTATAGAGAGTCATTCTGTTCCCTTTATAGAGTGTTAACCTGGACCTATAGAGAGTCATTCTGTTCCCTTTATAGAGTGTTAACCTGGACCCATAGAGAGTCATTCTGTTCCCCTTTATAGAGTGTTAACCTGGACCCATAGAGAGTCATTCTGTTCCCTTTATAGAGTGTTAACCTGGACCCATAGAGTCATTCTGTTCCCCTTTATAGAGTGTCATTCTGTTCCCCTTTATAGAGTGTTAACCTGGACCCATAGAGTCATTCTGTTCCCCTTTATAGAGTGTTAACCTGGACCCATAGAGTCATTCTGTTCCCCTTTATAGAGTGTTAACCTGGACCCATAGAGTCATTCTGTTCCCCTTTATAGAGTGTTAACCTGGACCCATAGAGTCATTCTGTTCCCCTTTATAGAGTGTTAACCTGGACCCATAGAGTCATTCTGTTCCCCTTTATAGAGTGTTAACCTGGACCTATAGAGTCATTCTGTTCCCCTTTATAGAGTGTTAACCTGGACCCATAGAGTCATTCTGTTCCCTTTATAGAGTGTTAACCTGGACCCATAGAGAGTCATTCTGTTCCCCTTTATAGAGTGTTAACCTGGACCCATAGAGAGTCATTCTGTTCCCCTTTATAGAGTGTTAACCTGGACCCATAGAGTCATTCTGTTCCCTTTATAGAGTGTTAACCTGGACCCATAGAGTCATTCTGTTCCCCTTTATAGAGTGTTAACCTGGACCTATAGAGAGTCATTCTGTTCCCCTTTATAGAGTGTTAACCTGGACCCATAGAGTCATTCTGTTCCCCTTTATAGAGTGTTAACCTGGACCCATAGAGTCATTCTGTTCCCTTTATAGAGTGTTAACCTGGACCCATAGAGTCATTCTGTTCCCCTTTATAGAGTGTTAACCTGGACCCATAGAGTCATTCTGTTCCCCTTTATAGAGTGTTAACCTGGACCCATAGAGTCATTCTGTTCCCCTTTATAGAGTGTTAACCTGGACCCATAGAGTCATTCTGTTCCCCTTTATAGAGTGTTAACCTGGACCCATAGAGAGTCATTCTGTTCCCCTTTATAGAGTGTTAACCTGGACCCATAGAGTCATTCTATTCCCTTTATAGAGTGTTAACCTGGACCCATAGAGTCATTCTGTTCCCCTTTATAGAGTGTTAACCTGGACCCATAGAGAGTCATTCTGTTCCCCTTTATAGAGTGTTAACCTGGACCCATAGAGTCATTCTGTTCCCCTTTATAGAGTGTTAACCTGGACCCATAGAGTCATTCTGTTCCCCTTTATAGAGTGTTAACCTGGACCCATAGAGAGTCATTCTGTTCCCCTTTATAGAGTGTTAACCTGGACCCATAGAGAGTCATTCTGTTCCCCTTTATAGAGTGTTAACCTGGACCCATAGAGTCATTCTGTTCCCCTTTATAGAGTGTTAACCTGGACCCATAGAGAGTCATTCTATTCCCTTTATAGAGTGTTAACCTGGACCCATAGAGAGTCATTCTGTTCCCCTTTATAGAGTGTTAACCTGGACCCATATAGTCATTCTGTTCCCTTTATAGAGTGTTAACCTGGACCCATAGAGAGTCATTCTGTTCCCCTTTATAGAGTGTTAACCTGGACCCATAGAGAGTCATTCTATTCCCTTTATAGAGTGTTAACCTGGACCCATAGAGTCATTCTGTTCCCCTTTATAGAGTGTTAACCTGGACCCATAGAGAGTCATTCTGTTCCCTTTATAGAGTGTTAACCTGGACCCATAGAGTCATTCTGTTCCCCTTTATAGAGTGTTAACCTGGACCCATAGAGTCATTCTGTTCCCCTTTATAGAGTGTTAACCTGGACCCATAGAGAGTCATTCTATCCCCTTTATAGAGTGTTAACCTGGACCCATAGAGAGTCATTCTGTTCCCTTTATAGAGTGTTAACCTGGACCTATAGAGAGTCATTCTATTCCCTTTATAGAGTGTTAACCTGGACCCATAGAGAGTCATTCTGTTCCCTTTATAGAGTGTTAACCTGGACCCATAGAGAGTCATTCTGTTCCCCTTTATAGAGTGTTAACCTGGACCCATAGAGTCATTCTGTTCCCTTTATAGAGTGTTAACCTGGACCCATAGAGAGTCATTCTGTTCCCCTTTATAGAGTGTTAACCTGGACCCATAGAGTCATTCTGTTCCCCTTTATAGAGTGTTAACCTGGACCCATAGAGTCATTCTGTTCCCCTTTATAGAGTGTTAACCTGGACCCATAGAGAGTCATTCTGTTCCCTTTATAGAGTGTTAACCTGGACCCATAGAGTCATTCTGTTCCCTTTATAGAGTGTTAACCTGGACCCATAGAGAGTCATTCTGTTCCCTTTATAGAGTGTTAACCTGGACCCATAGAGTCATTCTGTTCCCTTTATAGAGTGTTAACCTGGACCCATAGAGTCATTCTGTTCCCCTTTATAGAGTGTTAACCTGGACCCATAGAGTCATTCTGTTCCCTTTATAGAGTGTTAACCTGGACCCATAGAGTCATTCTGTTCCCTTTATAGAGTGTTAACCTGGACCCATAGAGTCATTCTGTTCCCTTTATAGAGTGTTAACCTGGACCCATAGAGTCATTCTGTTCCCTTTATAGAGTGTTAACCTGGACCCATAGAGAGTCATTCTGTTCCCTTTATAGAGTGTTAACCTGGACCCATAGAGTCATTCTGTTCCCTTTATAGAGTGTTAACCTGGACCCATAGAGAGTCATTCTGTTCCCTTTATAGAGTGTTAACCTGGACCCATAGAGTCATTCTGTTCCCTTTATAGAGTGTTAACCTGGACCCATAGAGTCATTCTGTTCCCTTTATAGAGTGTTAACCTGGACCCATAGAGTCATTCTGTTCCCCTTTATAGAGTGTTAACCTGGACCCATAGAGAGTCATTCTGTTCCCTTTATAGAGTGTTAACCTGGACCCATAGAGTCATTCTGTTCCCCTTTATAGAGGAATAACCTGGACCCATGGTCTAAAGTCATTCTGTTCCCTTTATAGGGAAAAGGGCCTGGACCCAAAGAGTCATTCTGGGCCTTTATAGAGTGTTAACCTGGACCTAGATAGTCATTAAGTGGCCTTTATAGAGTTTGTTAACCTGGGCCTGTAGAGTCAAGTATTCCCTTTATAGAGTGTTAACCTGGACCCATAGGTCATTCAATTCCCTTTATAGAGTGTTAACCTGGACCCATAGTCATTCTATTCCCTTTATAGTGTTAACCTGGACCCATAGTGCACTAGAGTCATTCTGTTCCCTTTATAAGCCTGGGCCTGTGTGTAAAGTAGTACTACATAGTGAATAAGGGGACATATTGGACACAAGCCTGGTCCTGTGTGTAAAGTAGTGCACTATATAGTGAATAAGGGCCATATTGGACACAAGCCTGGTCCTGTGTAAAGTAGTGCACTATATAGTGAATAAGGGGCCATATTGGACACAAGCCTGGGCCTGTGTGTAAAGTAGTGCACTAGATAGTGAATAAGGGGCCATATTGGGGACATATGTGAGTTTGGTTGGGCACAAGCCTGGGCCTGTGTGTAAAGTAGTGCACTATATAGTGAATAAGGGGCCATATTGGACACAAGCCTGGTCCTGTGTGTAAAGTAGTGCACTATATAGTGAATAAGGGGCCATATTGGACACAAGCCTGGGCCTGTGTGTAAAGTAGTGCACTATATAGTGAATAAGGGGCCATATTGGACACAAGCCTGGGCCTGTGTGTAAAGTAGTGCACTACATAGTGAATAAGGGGCCATATTGGACACAAGCCTGGGCCTGTGTGTAAAGTACTTCTGCATTCTAAAGTGTTGGTATTCCAGCATCTTGTATCTTTTAATAAAGGTGATTTAATCAGCCACTTCCTGTCTGTCTGAACATGTGGACTCAACATCATTCCAAATAAGGTACTCAAATAAGCGGACGATAGGTGAAGGTACACTCTATATATTTATATACAAAAGTATGTGGACACCCCTTCAAATTTAGCGGAGTTGGCTATTTCAGCCACACCCGTTGCTGACATGTGTATGAAATCGAGCACACAGCCATGAAATCTCCGTAGACACTCGGCAGTAGCGTTCTGTGAGCTTGTGTGGTCTACCACATCGCGGCTGAGCCGTTGTTGCTCCTTGACTATCCCACTTCACAATAACAGCACTTACAGTTGGCCCGGGGACAGCAATAGCAGGGCAGAAATGTGACGAACTGACTTGTTGGAAAGGTGGCATCCTATGACGGTGCCACATTAAAAGTCTTCAGTACGGGACATTCTACTGCCAATGTTTGTCTATGGAGATTGCATGGCTGTCAGCTAGATTTTATACTCCTGTCAGAAACAGGTGTGGCTGAATTAGCCGATTCCACTGATTTGAAGGTGTGTCCACATACTGCTGGTTATATAGTGTATTCCCTGGTACATTACTCAGGTCTCACCAGTCCATTTATGCTGCATAGGCGCCATCCTGTGGAATTCTGGGAACACAACTTCAACTCCGTTGAAGTTGGAGGACAACGCAGTCTGAATCAGGTAGTTATATGAATAAAGACACTGTCATATCAGTCTGAATCAGGTAGTTATATGAATAAAGACACTGTCATATCACTGAATCAGGTAGTTAGTTATATGAATAAAGACACTGTCATATCAGTCTGAATCAGGTAGTTATATGAATAAAGACACTGTCATATCAGTCTGAATCAGGTAGTTATATGAATAAAGACACTGTCATATCAGTCTGAATCAGGTAGTTATATGAATAAAGACACTGTCATATCAGTCTGAATCAGGTAGTTATATGAATAAAGACACTGTCATATCAGTCTGAATCAGGTAGTTATATGAATAAAGACACTGTCATATCAGTCTGAATCAGGTAGTTATATGAATAAAGACACTGTCATATCAGTCTGAATCAGGTAGTTATATGAATAAAGACACTGTCATATCAGTCTGAATCAGGTAGTTATAGGAATAAAGACACTGTCATATCAGTCTGAATCAGGTAGTTATTATATGAATAAAGACACTGTCATATCAGTCTGAACCAGGTAGTTATATGAATAAAGACACTGTCATATCACTGAATCAGGTAGTTATAGGAATAAAGACACTGTCATATCAGTCTGAATCAGGTAGTTATATGAATAAAGACACTGTCATATCAGTCTGAATCAGGTAGTTATAGGAATAAAGACACTGTCATATCAGTCTGAATCAGGTAGTTATATGAATAAAGACACTGTCATATCAGTCTGAATCAGGTAGTTATATGAATAAAGACACTGTCATATCAGTCTGAATCAGGTAGTTATATGAATAAAGACACTGTCATATCAGTCTGAATCAGGTAATATGAATAAAGACACTGTCATATCAGTCTGAATCAGGTAGTTATATGGATAAAGACACTGTCATATCAGTCTGAATCAGGTAGTTATATGAATAAAGACACTGTCATATCAGTCTGAATCAGGTAGTTATATGAATAAAGACACTGTCATATCAGTCTGAATCAGGTAGTTATATGAATAAAGACACTGTCATATCAGTCTGAATCAGGTAGTTATAGGAATAAAGACACTGTCATATCAGTCTGAATCAGGTAGTTATATGGATAAAGACACTGTCATATCAGTCTGAATCAGGTAGTTATATAAATAAAGACACTGTCATATCAGTCTGAATCAGGTAGTTATATGAATAAAGACACTGTCATATCAGTCTGAATCAGGTAGTTATATGAATAAAGACACTGTCATATCAGTCTGAATCAGGTAGTTATATGAATAAAGACACTGTCATATCAGTCTGAATCAGGTAGTTATATGGATAAAGACACTGTCATATCAGTCTGAATCAGGTAGTTATATGAATAAAGACACTGTCATATCAGTCTGAATCAGGTAGTTATATGAATAAAGACACTGTCATATCAGTCTGAATCAGGTAGTTATATGAATAAAGACACTTATATCACTGAATCTCAGTTTAAATCAGGGTTTAAACAGAACACAGGTCATTACAAGTAAAAACATTCCTCAATTAGGTTTTATTTATTCATCTAATAAAAGAAGTGAAAGACAGTACAGATATAACCTGGTATCAGTGTTCAGGTTGGAAGACAGTACAGATATAACCTGGTATCAACAGTGTTCAGGTTGGTGTTCAGGTTGGAAGACAGTACAGATATAACCTGGTATCAACAGTGTTCAGGTTGGAAGACAGTACAGATATAAACTGGTATCAGTGTTCAGGTTGGAAGACAGTACAGATATAACCTGGTATCAACAGTGTTCAGGTTGGAAGACAGTACAGATATAAACTGGTATCAACAGTGTTCAGGTTGGTGTTCAGGTTGGAAGACAGTACAGATATAAACTGGTATCAACAGTGTTCAGGTTGGTGTTCAGGTTGGAAGACAGTACAGATATAACCTGGTATCAACAGTGTTCAGGTTGGTGTTCAGGTTGGAAGACAGTTCAGATATAAACTGGTATCAACAGTGTTCAGGTTGGAAGACAGTACAGATATAAACTGGTATCAACAGTGTTCAGGTTGGTGTTCAGGTTGGAAGACAGTACAGATATAACCTGGTATCAACAGTGTTCAGGTTGGTGTTCAGGTTGGAAGACAGTTCAGATATAAACTGGTATCAACAGTGTTCAGGTTGGAGGACAGAACAGATATAACCTGGTATCAGTGTTCAGGTTGGAAGACAGTACAGATATAAACTGGTATCAGTGTTCAGGTTGGAAGACAGAACAGATATAACCTGGTATCAGCAGTGTTCAGGTTGGAAGACAGTACAGATATAACCTGGTATCAGTGTTCAGGTTGGAAGACAGAACAGATATAACCTGGTATCAGCAGTGTTCAGGTTGGAAGACAGTACAGATATAACCTGGTATCAGTGTTCAGGTTGGTGTTCAGGTTGGAAGACAGTACAGATATAAACTGGTATCAACAGTGTTCAGGTTGGAAGACAGTACAGATATAAACTGGTATCAGTGTTCAGGTTGGTGTTCAGGTTGGAAGACAGTACAGATATAACCTGGTATCAACAGTGTTCAGGTTGGTGTTCAGGTTGGAAGACAGTTCAGATATAACCTGGTATCAGTGTTCAGGTTGGAAGACAGTACAGATATAACCTGGTATCAGCAGTGTTCAGGTTGGAAGACAGTACAGATATAACCTGGTATCAGCAGTGTTCAGGTTGGTGTTCAGGTTGGAAGACAGTACAGATATAACCTGGTATCAGCAGTGTTCAGGTTGGTGTTCAGGTTGGAAGACAGTACAGATATAACCTGGTATCAGCAGTGTTCAGGTTGGAAGACAGTACAGATATAACCTGGTATCAGCAGTGTTCAGGTTGGAAGACAGTACAGATATAACCTGGTATCAGCAGTGTTCAGGTTGGTGTTCAGGTTGGAAGACAGTACAGATATAACCTGGTATCAACAGTGTTCAGGTTGGAAGACAGTACAGATATAACCTGGTATCAACAGTGTTCAGGTTGGTGTTCAGGTTGGAAGACAGTACAGATATAAACTGGTATCAACAGTGTTCAGGTTGGAAGACAGTACAGATATAACCTGGTATCAGCAGTGTTCAGGTTGGAAGACAGTACAGATATAACCTGGTATCAACAGTGTTCAGGTTGGTGTTCAGGTTGGAAGACAGTACAGATATAACCTGGTATCAGCAGTGTTCAGGTTGGTGTTCAGGTTGGAAGACAGTACAGATATAACCTGGTATCAGCAGTGTTCAGGTTGGAAGACAGTACAGATATAACCTGGTATCAGCAGTGTTCAGGTTGGAAGACAGTACAGATATAACCTGGTATCAGCAGTGTTCAGGTTGGTGTTCAGGTTGGAAGACAGTACAGATATAACCTGGTATCAACAGTGTTCAGGTTGGAAGACAGTACAGATATAACCTGGTATCAACAGTGTTCAGGTTGGTGTTCAGGTTGGAAGACAGTACAGATATAAACTGGTATCAACAGTGTTCAGGTTGGAAGACAGTACAGATATAACCTGGTATCAGCAGTGTTCAGGTTGGAAGACAGTACAGATATAACCTGGTATCAACAGTGTTCAGGTTGGTGTTCAGGTTGGAAGACAGTACAGATATAACCTGGTATCAGTGTTCAGGTTGGAAGACAGTACAGATATAACCTGGTATCATCAGTGTTCAGGTTGGAAGACAGTACAGATATAACCTGGTATCAACAGTGTTCAGGTTGGAAGACAGTACAGATATAAACTGGTATCAGTGTTCAGGTTGGAAGACAGTACAGATATAACCTGGTATCAACAGTGTTCAGGTTGGAAGACAGTACAGATATAACCTGGTATCAACAGTGTTCAGGTTGGAAGACAGTTCAGATATAAACTGGTATCAACAGTGTTCAGGTTGGAAGACAGTACAGATATAACCTGGTATCAACAGTGTTCAGGTTGGAAGACAGTACAGATATAACCTGGTATCAACAGTGTTCAGGTTGGAAGACAGTTCAGATATAAACTGGTATCAACAGTGTTCAGGTTGGAAGACAGTACAGATATAACCTGGTATCAGTGTTCAGGTTGGAAGACAGTACAGATATAACCTGGTATCAGTGTTCAGGTTGGAAGACAGTTCAGATATAACCTGGTATCAGTGTTCAGGTTGGAAGACAGTACAGATATAACCTGGTATCAGCAGTGTTCAGGTTGGAAGACAGTACAGATATAACCTGGTATCAACAGTGTTCAGGTTGGAAGACAGTACAGATATAACCTGGTATCAGTGTTCAGGTTGGAAGACAGTACAGATATAACCTGGTATCATCAGTGTTCAGGTTGGAAGACAGTACAGATATAACCTGGTATCAACAGTGTTCAGGTTGGAAGACAGAACAGATATAACCTGGTATCAACAGTGTTCAGGTTGGAAGACAGTACAGATATAACCTGGTATCAGTGTTCAGGTTGGAAGACAGTTCAGATATAACCTGGTATCAGTGTTCAGGTTGGAAGACAGAACAGATATAACCTGGTATCAACAGTGTTCAGGTTGGAAGACAGTACAGATATAACCTGGTATCAGTGTTCAGGTTGGAAGACAGTTCAGATATAACCTGGTATCAGTGTTCAGGTTGGAAGACAGTACAGATATAACCTGGTATCAACAGTGTTCAGGTTGGAAGACAGTACAGATATAACCTGGTATCAACAGTGTTCAGGTTGGAAGACAGAACAGATATAACCTGGTATCAACAGTGTTCAGGTTGGTGTTCAGGTTGGAAGACAGTACAGATATAACCTGGTATCAGTGTTCAGGTTGGAAGACAGTACAGATATAACCTGGTATCAACAGTGTTCAGGTTGGAAGACAGAACAGATATAACCTGGTATCAACAGTGTTCAGGTTGGAAGACAGTACAGATATAACCTGGTATCAGTGTTCAGGTTGGAAGACAGTTCAGATATAACCTGGTATCAGTGTTCAGGTTGGAAGACAGTACAGATATAACCTGGTATCAACAGTGTTCAGGTTGGAAGACAGTACAGATATAAACTGGTATCAGTGTTCAGGTTGGAAGACAGTACAGATATAAACTGGTATCAGTGTTCAGGTTGGAAGACAGTTCAGATATAACCTGGTATCAGTGTTCAGGTTGGAAGACAGTACAGATATAACCTGGTATCAACAGTGTTCAGGTTGGAAGACAGTACAGATATAACCTGGTATCAACAGTGTTCAGGTTGGAAGACAGAACAGATATAACCTGGTATCAACAGTGTTCAGGTTGGTGTTCAGGTTGGAAGACAGTACAGATATAACCTGGTATCAGTGTTCAGGTTGGAAGACAGTACAGATATAACCTGGTATCAACAGTGTTCAGGTTGGAAGACAGAACAGATATAACCTGGTATCAACAGTGTTCAGGTTGGAAGACAGTACAGATATAACCTGGTATCAGTGTTCAGGTTGGAAGACAGTTCAGATATAACCTGGTATCAGTGTTCAGGTTGGAAGACAGTACAGATATAACCTGGTATCAACAGTGTTCAGGTTGGAAGACAGTACAGATATAAACTGGTATCAGTGTTCAGGTTGGAAGACAGTTCAGATATAACCTGGTATCAGTGTTCAGGTTGGAAGACAGTACAGATATAACCTGGTATCAACAGTGTTCAGGTTGGAAGACAGTACAGATATAACCTGGTATCAACAGTGTTCAGGTTGGAAGACAGAACAGATATAACCTGGTATCAACAGTGTTCAGGTTGGTGTTCAGGTTGGAAGACAGTACAGATATAAACTGGTATCAGTGTTCAGGTTGGAAGACAGTACAGATATAACCTGGTATCAACAGTGTTCAGGTTGGAAGACAGTACAGATATAACCTGGTATCAGTGTTCAGGTTGGAAGACAGTACAGATATAACCTGGTATCAACAGTGTTCAGGTTGGTGTTCAGGTTGGAAGACAGTACAGATATAAACTGGTATCAGTGTTCAGGTTGGAAGACAGTACAGATATAACCTGGTATCAACAGCCTTGGTGATCACAATTTGCTGTACATAAAAACATAATGTGATCTCTATGGCTTTTCTATGTGTAAAACATGTATGACTGCCTGGGATAGAATGGGTATAGGTGTGACTTCCTGCTCCTGTTCTGTCTTTAGGCAGCTTTTATAAAAGCTTTATTAATGCACACATACATGGTTCAAGTACATGACTGGTTTGATCACACTGTTTCCTGTGCAGTGTCGGACCCCAGGGTCAAGGCTGACGACGGGGCCTATGACATCATCACAGAGGAGGAAGCGAACGGGATCTGTGACAGCCACACGCTGTCCCAAACCACAGGGGATTCACTGGAGGGCGAGCAGGACACCCGGCCACTGGGGGCGCTAGACATGCGAGTGCAAAACTGGTATGAACAGTGTTCAGGTTGGAAGACCAGAAGGGCTGATATGGAAATCACACCACTAATAGAAGTACCAAAAAACAGATTGTTCAATCAGTTACACAGCATGTTATTTATAATTTGACATTATATACAAAGTATACAAGAAAAAACATGCGTGTGTTAGACTACATGGAGGAGTATACTGAGTAGTTTAGTTAATCAGGCTGATCCCCAGTCTACATGGAGGAGTATACTGAGTAGTTTAGTTAATCAGGCTGATCCCCAGACTACATGCAGGAGATTACTGAGTAGTTTAGTTAATCAGGCTGATCCCCAGTCTACATGCAGGAGATTACTGAGTAGTTTAGTTAATCAGGCTGATCCCCAGTCTACATGGAGGAGATTACTGAGTAGTTTAGTTAATCAGGCTGATCCTGTAATGAATTTCCTCCTCTTCTTCCGAAGAGGAGAGGCGAAACGGATCAGAGGACCAATACGCGGCGTGGTAATTGTCCATGGTACTTTTTAATACATTAAGGTACACATGAACAAACTAACAAAAACAAGAAATGTGAAAACTCAAAAACAGTCCTATCTGGTGCACACACAGAGACAGGAACAATCACCCACCAACACACAGTGAAACCCAGGCCACCTAAGTATGATTCTCAATCAGAGACAACTAATGACACCTGCCTCTGATTGAGAACCATACTAGGCCGAAACATAGAAATAACCAAAACATAGAAAAACAAACATAGACTGCCCACCCAACTCACGCCCTGACCATACTAACTAAATACAAAACACAGGAAATAAAGGTCAGAACGTGACAGTACCCCCCCCCCAAAGGTGCGGACTCCGGCCGCAAAACCTTGACCTATAGGGGAGGGTCTGGGTGGGCGTCTGTCCGCGGTGGCGGTTCTGGCGCGGGACGCGGACCCCACTTCACCATTGTCTTAGTCCGCTTTATTGTCCGCCTCCGTGGCTTTCTCACCATGGCAACCCCTCTCAATGACCCCACTGGACAGAGGGGCAGCTCGGGACAGAGGGGCAGGGGCTCTGGCGCCTCTGGGCTGAGGGGCTCTGGCGCCTCTGGGCTGAGGGGCTCTGGCGCCTCTGGGCTGAGGGGCTCTGGCGCCTCTGGGCTGAGGGGCTCTGGCGCCTCTGGGCTGAGGGGCTCCGGCAGCGGCGCCGGACAGGCGGGAGGCTCCGGCAGTGGCGCCGGACAGGCGGGACGCTCCGGCAGCGGCGCCGGACAGGCGGGACGCTGCGGCGCCGGACAGGCGGGACGCTCCGGCAGCGGCGCCGGACAGGCGGGACGCTCCGGCAGCGGCGCCGGACAGGCGGGACGCTCCGGCAGCGGCGCCGGACAGGCGGGAGGCTCCGGCAGCGGCGCCGGACAGGCGGGAGGCTCCGGCAGCGGCGCCGGACAGGCGGGAGGCTCCGGCAGCGGCGCCGGACAGGCGGGAGGCTCCGGCAGCGGCGCCGGACAGGCGGGAGGCTCCGGCAGCGGCGCCGGACAGGCGGGAGGCTCCGGCAGTGGCGCCGGACAGGCGGGACGCTCCGGCAGCGGCGCCGGACAGGCGGGAGCACCTGCAGGGAGGAGACTGAGAGACAGCCTGGTGCGTGGGGCTGCCACAGGAACCACCAGGCTGGGGAGACCTTCAGGAGGCTTGGTGTTAGGAGGAGCCTGAAAGACCGGGCTGTGAGGGAGCACTGGAGCTCTGGTGCGCAACCTTGGCACCACTTCCCCAGGCTGGACAACTACTCTAGCCCGGACCCTCCAGAGTGCAGGCACAGGTTGAACCGGGCTGTGGGTAAGCACGGGAGATCTAGTGCTTACTACACGCACCTCTCCCCTAGGCTCCACTCCCACAGTTGCCCGGTACGAGCGGAGCGCAGGCAGAGGACGCACTGCACCCTCCCAGCGCCCCGGAGACACAGCACGCAGAGCCGGCGCAGGATAACCTGGACCAAGACTGCGTACCGGCGACCAGACCCGCTGAGCAGGCACCATACGCCCTGGCTCAATGCCCACACTCGCATGGCACTTTCGGGGGGCTGCCCTATAGCGCACCGGGCTATGGACACGCACTGGCGACACCGTGCGCTCAACCGCATAACACGGTGCCTGACATTTACATTACATTACATTTAAGTCATTTAGCAGACGCTCCTATCCAGAGCGACTTACAAATTGGTGCATTCACCTTATGACATCCAGTGGAACAGCCACTTTACAATAGTGCATCTAAATCTTTTAAGGGGGGTGAGAAGGATTACTTTATCCTATCCTAGGTATTCCTTAAAGAGGTGGGGTTTCAGGTGTCTCCGGAAGGTGGTGATTGACTCCGCTGTCCTGGCGTCGTGAGGGAGTGTGTTCCACCATTGGGGAGCCAGAGCAGCGAACAGTTTTGACTGGGCTGAGCGGGAACTGTACTTCCTCAGTGGTAGGGAGGCGAGCAGGCCAGAGGTGGATGAACGCAGTGCCCTTGTTTGGGTGTAGGGCCTGATCAGAGCCTGGGGGTACTGAGGTGCCGTTCCCCTCACAGCTCCGTAGGCAAGCACCATGGTCTTGTAGCGGATGCGAGCTTCAACTGGAAGCCAGTGGAGAGAGCGGAGGAGCGGGGTGACGTGAGAGAACTTGGGAAGGTTGAACACCAGACGGGCTGCGGCGTTCTGGATGAGTTGTAGGGGTTTAATGGCACAGGCAGGGAGCCCAGCCAACAGCGAGTTGCAGTAATCCAGACGGGAGATGACAAGTGCCTGGATTAGGACCTGCGCCGCTTCCTGTGTGAGGCAGGGTCGTACTCTGCGGATGTTGTAGAGCATGAACCTACAGGAACGGGCCACCGCCTTGATGTTAGTTGAGAACGACAGGGTGTTGTCCAGGATCACGCCAAGGTTCTTAGCGCTCTGGGAGGAGGACACAATGGAGTTGTCAACCGTGATGGCGAGATCATGGAACGGGCAGTCCTTCCCCGGGAGGAAGAGCAGCTCCGTCTTGCCGAGGTTCAGCTTGAGGTGGTGATCCGTCATCCACACTGATATGTCTGCCAGACATGCAGAGATGCGATTCCCCACCTGGTCATCAGAAGGAGGAAAGGAGAAGATTAATTGTGTGTCGTCTGCATAGCAATGATAGGAGAGACCATGTGAGGTTATGACAGAGCCAAGTGACTTGGTGTATAGCGAGAATAGGAGAGGGCCTAGAACAGAGCCCTGGGGGACACCAGTGGTGAGAGAGCGTGGTGAGGAGACAGATTCTCGCCACGCCACCTGGTAGGAGCGACCTGTCAGGTAGGACGCAATCCAAGCGTGGGCCGCGCCGGAGATGCCCAACTCGGAGAGGGTGGAGAGGAGGATCTGATGGTTCACAGTATCGAAGGCAGCCGATAGGTCTAGAAGGATGAGAGCAGAGGAGAGAGAGTTAGCTTTAGCAGTGCGGAGCGCCTCCGTGATACAGAGAAGAGCAGTCTCAGTTGAATGACTAGTCTTGAAACCTGACTGATTTGGATCAAGAAGGTCATTCTGAGAGAGATAGCGGGAGAGCTGGCCAAGGACGGCACGTTCAAGAGTTTTGGAGAGAAAAGAAAGAAGGGATACTGGTCTGTAGTTGTTGACATCGGAGGGATCGAGTGTAGGTTTTTTCAGAAGGGGTGCAACTCTCGCTCTCTTGAAGACGGAAGGGACGTAGCCAGCAGTCAGGGATGACCAGTAATGCGCTGCTTATTATAAGCACGAGGAGTGAGCTCAGGTCTGCTACCTGGCTTAGTACCACACCTCGTGTGCCCCCCCCCCAAAACATTTTTGGGGCTGCCTCTCGTACCTGTCGCACTGCCGTGCTGGCTTCGCCAACCTCATTCTCCTGTAACCTTCCTTGCATTGCTCCATCGAATCCCAGGCGGGCTCCGGCACTCTCCCTGGGTCGACCGCCCACCTATCTATCTCCTCCCAAGTTGTGTAGTCCAGATTCTGCTCTGATGCTGGCCGCTGTTGTTGCTGCTGCTGCTGCTGTCGTGGCTGTCCTTTACCACGCCGCTTGGTCCGATTTTGGTGGGTGATTCTGTAATGAATTTCCTCCTCTTCTTCCGAAGAGGAGAGGCGAAACGGATCAGAGGACCAATACGCGGCGTGGTAATTGTCCATGGTACTTTTTAATACATTAAGGTACACATGAACAAACTAACAAAAACAAGAAATGTGAAAACTCAAAAACAGTCCTATCTGGTGCACACACAGAGACAGGAACAATCACCCACCAACACACAGTGAAACCCAGGCCACCTAAGTATGATTCTCAATCAGAGACAACTAATGACACCTGCCTCTGATTGAGAACCATACTAGGCCGAAACATAGAAATAACCAAAACATAGAAAAACAAACAGACTGCCCACCCAACTCACGCCCTGACCATACTAACTAAATACAAAACACAGGAAATAAAGGTCAGAACGTGACAGATCCCCAGTCTACATGGAGGAGATTACTGAGTAGTTTAGTTAATCAGGCTGATCCCCAGTCTACATGGAGGAGATTACTGAGTAGTTTAGTTAATCAGGCTGATCCCCAGTCTACATGGAGGAGATTACTGAGTAGTTTAGTTAATCAGGCTGATCCCCAGTCTACATGGAGGAGATCACTGAGTAGTTTAGTTAATCAGGCTGATCCCCAGTCTACATGGAGGAGATTACTGAGTAGTTTAGTTAATCAGGCTGATCCCCAGTCTACATGGAGGAGATTACTGAGTAGTTTAGTTAATCAGGCTGATCCCCAGTCTACACGCAGGAGATTACTGAGTAGTTTAGTTAATCAGGCTGATCCCCAGTCTACACGCAGGAGATTACTGAGTAGTTTAGTTAATCAGGCTGATCCCCAGTCTACACGCAGGAGATTACTGAGTAGTTTAGTTAATCAGGCTGATCCCCAGTCTACACGCAGGAGATTACTGAGTAGTTTAGTTAATCAGGCTGATCCCCAGTCTACATGGAGGAGATTACTGAGTAGTTTAGTTAATCAGGCTGATCCCCAGTCTACATGGAGGAGATTACTGAGTAGTTTAGTTAATCAGGCTGATCCCCAGTCTACACGCAGGAGATTACTGAGTAGTTTAGTTAATCAGGCTGATCCCCAGTCTACACGCAGGAGATTACTGAGTAGTTTAGTTAATCAGGCTGATCCCCAGTCTACATGGAGGAGATTACTGAGTAGTTTAGTTAATCAGGCTGATCCCCAGTCTACATGGAGGAGATCACTGAGTAGTTTAGTTAATCAGGCTGATCCCCAGTCTACATGGAGGAGATTACTGAGTAGTTTAGTTAATCAGGCTGATCCCCAGTCTACATGGAGGAGATCACTGAGTAGTTTAGTTAATCAGGCTGATCCCCAGTCTACATGGAGGAGATTACTGAGTAGTTTAGTTAATCAGGCTGATCCCCAGTCTACATGGAGGAGATTACTGAGTAGTTTAGTTAATCAGGCTGATCCCCAGTCTACATGGAGGAGATCACTGAGTAGTTTAGTTAATCAGGCTGATCCCCAGTCTACATGGAGGAGATTACTGAGTAGTTTAGTTAATCAGGCTGATCCCCAGTCTACACGCAGGAGATTACTGAGTAGTTTAGTTAATCAGGCTGATCCCCAGTCTTCATGGAGGAGATTACTGAGTAGTTTAGTTAATCAGGCTGATCCCCAGTCTACATGGAGGATATCACTGAGTAGTTTAGTTAATCAGGCTGATCCCCAGTCTACATGGAGGAGATTACTGAGTAGTTTAGTTAATCAGGCTGATCCCCAGTCTACATGGAGGAGATTACTGAGTAGTTTAGTTAATCAGGCTGATCCCCAGTCTACATGGAGGAGATTACTGAGTAGTTTAGTTAATCAGGCTGATCCCCAGTCTACATGGAGGAGATTACTGAGTAGTTTAGTTAATCAGGCTGATCCCCAGTCTACATGGAGGAGATTACTGAGTAGTTTAGTTAATCAGGCTGATCCCCAGTCTACATGGAGGAGATTACTGAGTAGTTTAGTTAATCAGGCTGATCCCCAGTCTACATGGAGGAGATTACTGAGTAGTTTAGTTAATCAGGCTGATCCCCAGTCTACATGGAGGAGATTACTGAGTAGTTTAGTTAATCAGGCTGATCCCCAGTCTACATGGAGGAGATTACTGAGTAGTTTAGTTAATCAGGCTGATCCCCAGTCTACATGGAGGAGATTACTGAGTAGTTTAGTTAATCAGGCTGATCCCCAGTCTACATGGAGGAGATTACTGAGTAGTTTAGTTAATCAGGCTGATCCCCAGTCTACATGGAGGAGATTACTGAGTAGTTTAGTTAATCAGGCTGATCCCCAGTCTTCATGGAGGAGATTACTGAGTAGTTTAGTTAATCAGGCTGATCCCCAATCTACATGGAGGAGATCACTGAGTAGTTTAGTTAATCAGGCTGATCCCCAGTCTACATGGAGGAGATTACTGAGTAGTTTAGTTAATCAGGCTGATCCCCAGTCTTCATGGAGGAGATTACTGAGTAGTTTAGTTAATCAGGCTGATCCCCAGTCTACATGGAGGAGATTACTGAGTAGTTTAGTTAATCAGGCTGATCCCCAGTCTACATGGAGGAGATTACTGAGTAGTTTAGTTAATCACGCTGATCCCCAGTCTACATGGAGGAGATTACTGAGTAGTTTAGTTAATCAGGCTGATCCCCAGTCCACATGGAGGAGATTACTGAGTAGTTTAGTTAATCAGGCTGATCCCCAGTCTACATGGAGGAGATTACTGAGTAGTTTAGTTAATCAGGCTGATCCCCAGTCTACATGGAGGAGATTACTGAGTAGTTTAGTTAATCAGGCTGATCCCCAGTCTACATGGAGGAGATTACTGAGTAGTTTAGTTAATCAGGCTGATCCCCAGTCTACATGGAGGAGATTACTGAGTAGTTTAGTTAATCAGGCTGATCCCCAGTCTACATGGAGGAGATTACTGAGTAGTTTAGTTAATCAGGCTGATCCCCAGTCTTCATGGAGGAGATTACTGAGTAGTTTAGTTAATCAGGCTGATCCCCAATCTACATGGAGGAGATCACTGAGTAGTTTAGTTAATCAGGCGGATCCCCAGTCTACATGGAGGAGATTACTGAGTAGTTTAGTTAATCAGGCTGATCCCCAGTCTTCATGGAGGAGATTACTGAGTAGTTTAGTTAATCAGGCTGATCCCCAGTCTACATGGAGGAGATCACTGAGTAGTTTAGTTAATCAGGCTGATCCCCAGTCTACATGGAGGAGATTACTGAGTAGTTTAGTTAATCAGGCTGATCCCCAGTCTACACGCAGGAGATTACTGTGTAGTTTAGTTAATCAGGCTGATCCCCAGTCTACATGGAGGAGATCACTGAGTAGTTTAGTTAATCAGGCTGATCCCCAGTCTACATGGAGGAGATCACTGAGTAGTTTAGTTAATCAGGCTGATCCCCAGTCTACATGGAGGAGATTACTGAGTAGTTTAGTTAATCAGGCTGATCCCCAGTCTACATGGAGGAGATTACTGAGTAGTTTAGTTAATCAGGCTGATCCCCAGTCTACATGGAGGAGATCACTGAGTAGTTTAGTTAATCAGGCTGATCCCCAGTCTACATGGAGGAGATTACTGAGTAGTTTAGTTAATCAGGCTGATCCCCAGTCTACATGGAGATCACTGAGTAGTTTAGTTAATCAGGCTGATCCCCAGTCTACATGGAGGAGATTACTGAGTAGTTTAGTTAATCAGGCTGATCCCCAGTCTACATGGAGGAGATCACTGAGTAGTTTAGTTAATCAGGCTGATCCCCAGTCTACATGGAGGAGATTACTGAGTAGTTTAGTTAATCAGGCTGATCCCCAGTCTACACGCAGGAGATTACTGAGTAGTTTAGTTAATCAGGCTGATCCCCAGTCTTCATGGAGGAGATTACTGAGTAGTTTAGTTAATCAGGCTGATCCCCAGTCTACATGGAGGAGATCACTGAGTAGTTTAGTTAATCAGGCTGATCCCCAGTCTACATGGAGGAGATTACTGAGTAGTTTAGTTAATCAGGCTGATCCCCAGTCTACATGGAGGAGATTACTGAGTAGTTTAGTTAATCAGGCTGATCCCCAGTCTACATGGAGGAGATTACTGAGTAGTTTAGTTAATCAGGCTGATCCCCAGTCTACATGGAGGAGATTACTGAGTAGTTTAGTTAATCAGGCTGATCCCCAGTCTACATGGAGGAGATTACTGAGTAGTTTAGTTAATCAGGCTGATCCCCAGTCTACATGGAGGAGATTACTGAGTAGTTTAGTTAATCAGGCTGATCCCCAGTCTACATGGAGGAGATTACTGAGTAGTTTAGTTAATCAGGCTGATCCCCAGTCTACATGGAGGAGATTACTGAGTAGTTTAGTTAATCAGGCTGATCCCCAGTCTACATGGAGGAGATTACTGAGTAGTTTAGTTAATCAGGCTGATCCCCAGTCTACATGGAGGAGATTACTGAGTAGTTTAGTTAATCAGGCTGATCCCCAGTCTTCATGGAGGAGATTACTGAGTAGTTTAGTTAATCAGACCGATCCCCAATCTACATGGAGGAGATCACTGAGTAGTTTAGTTAATCAGGCTGATCCCCAGTCTACATGGAGGAGATTACTGAGTAGTTTAGTTAATCAGGCTGATCCCCAGTCTTCATGGAGGAGATTACTGAGTAGTTTAGTTAATCAGGCTGATCCCCAGTCTACATGGAGGAGATCACTGAGTAGTTTAGTTAATCAGGCTGATCCCCAGTCTACATGGAGGAGATTACTGAGTAGTTTAGTTAATCAGGCTGATCCCCAGTCTACATGGAGGAGATCACTGAGTAGTTTAGTTAATCAGGCTGATCCCCAGTCTACATGGAGGAGATTACTGAGTAGTTTAGTTAATCAGGCTGATCCCCAGTCTACACGCAGGAGATTACTGTGTAGTTTAGTTAATCAGGCTGATCCCCAGTCTACATGGAGGAGATCACTGAGTAGTTTAGTTAATCAGGCTGATCCCCAGTCTACATGGAGGAGATCACTGAGTAGTTTAGTTAATCAGGCTGATCCCCAGTCTACATGGAGGAGATTACTGAGTAGTTTAGTTAATCAGGCTGATCCCCAGTCTACATGGAGGAGATTACTGAGTAGTTTAGTTAATCAGGCTGATCCCCAGTCTACATGGAGGAGATCACTGAGTAGTTTAGTTAATCAGGCTGATCCCCAGTCTACATGGAGGAGATTACTGAGTAGTTTAGTTAATCAGGCTGATCCCCAGTCTACATGGAGGAGATCACTGAGTAGTTTAGTTAATCAGGCTGATCCCCAGTCTACATGGAGGAGATTACTGAGTAGTTTAGTTAATCAGGCTGATCCCCAGTCTACATGGAGGAGATCACTGAGTAGTTTAGTTAATCAGGCTGATCCCCAGTCTACATGGAGGAGATTACTGAGTAGTTTAGTTAATCAGGCTGATCCCCAGTCTACACGCAGGAGATTACTGAGTAGTTTAGTTAATCAGGCTGATCCCCAGTCTTCATGGAGGAGATTACTGAGTAGTTTAGTTAATCAGGCTTATCCCCAGTCTACATGGAGGAGATCACTGAGTAGTTTAGTTAATCAGGCTGATCCCCAGTCTACATGGAGGAGATTACTGAGTAGTTTAGTTAATCAGGCTGATCCCCAGTCTACATGGAGGAGATTACTGAGTAGTTTAGTTAATCAGGCTGATCCCCAGTCTACATGGAGGAGATTACTGAGTAGTTTAGTTAATCAGGCTGATCCCCAGTCTACATGGAGGAGATTACTGAGTAGTTTAGTTAATCAGGCTGATCCCCAGTCTACATGGAGGAGATTACTGAGTAGTTTAGTTAATCAGGCTGATCCCCAGTCTACATGGAGGAGATTACTGAGTAGTTTAGTTAATCAGGCTGATCCCCAGTCTACATGGAGGAGATTACTGAGTAGTTTAGTTAATCAGGCTGATCCCCAGTCTACATGGAGGAGATTACTGAGTAGTTTAGTTAATCAGGCTGATCCCCAGTCTACATGGAGGAGATTACTGAGTAGTTTAGTTAATCAGGCTGATCCCCAGTCTACATGGAGGAGATTACTGAGTAGTTTAGTTAATCAGGCTGATCCCCAGTCTTCATGGAGGAGATTACTGAGTAGTTTAGTTAATCAGGCCGATCCCCAATCTACATGGAGGAGATCACTGAGTAGTTTAGTTAATCAGGCTGATCCCCAGTCTACATGGAGGAGATTACTGAGTAGTTTAGTTAATCAGGCTGATCCCCAGTCTTCATGGAGGAGATTACTGAGTAGTTTAGTTAATCAGGCTGATCCCCAGTCTACATGGAGGAGATCACTGAGTAGTTTAGTTAATCAGGCTGATCCCCAGTCTACATGGAGGAGATTACTGAGTAGTTTAGTTAATCAGGCTGATCCCCAGTCTACACGGAGGAGATTACTGAGTAGTTTAGTTAATCAGGCTGATCCCCAGTCTACATGGAGGAGATCACTGAGTAGTTTAGTTAATCAGGCTGATCCCCAGTCTACATGGAGGAGATCACTGAGTAGTTTAGTTAATCAGGCTGATCCCCAGTCTACATGGAGGAGATCACTGAGTAGTTTAGTTAATCAGGCTGATCCCCAGTCTACATGGAGGAGATTACTGAGTAGTTTAGTTAATCAGGCTGATCCCCAGTCTACATGGAGGAGATTACTGAGTAGTTTAGTTAATCAGGCTGATCCCCAGTCTACATGGAGGAGATTACTGAGTAGTTTAGTTAATCAGGCTGATCCCCAGTCTTCATGGAGGAGATTACTGAGTAGTTTAGTTAATCAGGCTGATCCCCAGTCTACATGGAGGAGATCACTGAGTAGTTTAGTTAATCAGGCTGATCCCCAGTCTACATGGAGGAGATTACTGAGTAGTTTAGTTAATCAGGCTGATCCCCAGTCTTCATGGAGGAGATTACTGAGTAGTTTAGTTAATCAGGCTGATCCCCAGTCTACATGGAGGAGATCACTGAGTAGTTTAGTTAATCAGGCTGATCCCCAGTCTACATGGAGGAGATTACTGAGTAGTTTAGTTAATCAGGCTGATCCCCAGTCTTCATGGAGGAGATTACTGAGTAGTTTAGTTAATCAGGCTGATCCCCAGTCTACATGGAGGAGATCACTGAGTAGTTTAGTTAATCAGGCTGATCCCCAGTCTACATGGAGGAGATTACTGAGTAGTTTAGTTAATCAGGCTGATCCCCAGTCTACACACAGGAGATTACTGTGTAGTTTAGTTAATCAGGCTGATCAACAGTCTACATGGAGGAGATCACTGAGTAGTTTAGTTAATCAGGCTGATCCCCAGTCTACATGGAGGAGATCACTGAGTAGTTTAGTTAATCAGGCTGATCCCCAGTCTACATGGAGGAGATCACTGAGTAGTTTAGTTAATCAGGCTGATCCCCAGTCTACATGGAGGAGATTACTGAGTAGTTTAGTTAATCAGGCTGATCCCCAGTCTACATGGAGGAGATTACTGAGTAGTTTAGTTAATCAGGCTGATCCCCAGTCTACATGGAGGAGATCACTGAGTAGTTTAGTTAATCAGGCTGATCCCCAGTCTACATGGAGGAGATTACTGAGTAGTTTAGTTAATCAGGCTGATCCCCAGTCTACATGGAGGAGATCACTGAGTAGTTTAGTTAATCAGGCTGATCCCCAGTCTACATGGAGGAGATTACTGAGTAGTTTAGTTAATCAGGCTGATCCCCAGTCTACATGGAGGAGATCACTGAGTAGTTTAGTTAATCAGGCTGATCCCCAGTCTACATGGAGGAGATTACTGAGTAGTTTAGTTAATCAGGCTGATCCCCAGTCTACACGCAGGAGATTACTGAGTAGTTTAGTTAATCAGGCTGATCCCCAGTCTACATGGAGGAGATTACTGAGTAGTTTAGTTAATCAGGCTGATCCCCAGTCTACATGGAGGAGATCACTGAGTAGTTTAGTTAATCAGGCTGATCCCCAGTCTACATGGAGGAGATTACTGAGTAGTTTAGTTAATCAGGCTGATCCCCAGTCTACATGGAGGAGATCACTGAGTAGTTTAGTTAATCAGGCTGATCCCCAGTCTACATGGAGGAGATTACTGAGTAGTTTAGTTAATCAGGCTGATCCCCAGTCTACATGGAGGAGATTACTGAGTAGTTTAGTTAATCAGGCTGATCCCCAGTCTACATGGAGGAGATTACTGAGTAGTTTAGTTAATCAGGCTGATCCCCAGTCTACATGGAGGAGATTACTGAGTAGTTTAGTTAATCAGGCTGATCCCCAGTCTTCATGGAGGAGATTACTGAGTAGTTTAGTTAATCAGGCTGATCCCCAGTCTACATGGAGGAGATCACTGAGTAGTTTAGTTAATCAGGCTGATCCCCAGTCTACATGGAGGAGATTACTGAGTAGTTTAGTTAATCAGGCTGATCCCCAGTCTTCATGGAGGAGATTACTGAGTAGTTTAGTTAATCAGGCTGATCCCCAGTCTACATGGAGGAGATCACTGAGTAGTTTAGTTAATCAGGCTGATCCCCAGTCTACATGGAGGAGATTACTGAGTAGTTTAGTTAATCAGGCTGATCCCCAGTCTACACGCAGGAGATTACTGAGTAGTTTAGTTAATCAGGCTGATCCCCAGTCTACATGGAGGAGATCACTGAGTAGTTTAGTTAATCAGGCTGATCCCCAGTCTACATGGAGGAGATCACTGAGTAGTTTAGTTAATCAGGCTGATCCCCAGTCTTCATGGAGGAGATTACTGAGTAGTTTAGTTAATCAGGCTGATCCCCAGTCTACATGGAGGAGATTACTGAGTAGTTTAGTTAATCAGGCTGATCCCCAGTCTACATGGAGGAGATTACTGAGTAGTTTAGTTAATCAGGCTGATCCCCAGTCTACATGGAGGAGATTACTGAGTAGTTTAGTTAATCAGGCTGATCCCCAGTCTACATGGAGGAGATTACTGAGTAGTTTAGTTAATCAGGCTGATCCCCAGTCTTCATGGAGGAGATTACTGAGTAGTTTAGTTAATCAGGCCGATCCCCAATCTACATGGAGGAGATCACTGAGTAGTTTAGTTAATCAGGCTGATCCCCAGTCTACATGGAGGAGATTACTGAGTAGTTTAGTTAATCAGGCTGATCCCCAGTCTTCATGGAGGAGATTACTGAGTAGTTTAGTTAATCAGGCTGATCCCCAGTCTACATGGAGGAGATCACTGAGTAGTTTAGTTAATCAGGCTGATCCCCAGTCTACATGGAGGAGATCACTGAGTAGTTTAGTTAATCAGGCTGATCCCCAGTCTACATGGAGGAGATCACTGAGTAGTTTAGTTAATCAGGCTGATCCCCAGTCTACATGGAGGAGATTACTGAGTAGTTTAGTTAATCAGGCTGATCCCCAGTCTACATGGAGGAGATCACTGAGTAGTTTAGTTAATCAGGCTGATCCCCAGTCTACATGGAGGAGATTACTGAGTAGTTTAGTTAATCAGGCTGATCCCCAGTCTACATGGAGGAGATTACTGAGTAGTTTAGTTAATCAGGCTGATCCCCAGTCTTCATGGAGGAGATTACTGAGTAGTTTAGTTAATCAGGCTGATCCCCAGTCTACATGGAGGAGATCACTGAGTAGTTTAGTTAATCAGGCTGATCCCCAGTCTACATGGAGGAGATTACTGAGTAGTTTAGTTAATCAGGCTGATCCCCAGTCTTCGTGGAGGAGATTACTGAGTAGTTTAGTTAATCAGGCTGATCCCCAGTCTACATGGAGGAGATCACTGAGTAGTTTAGTTAATCAGGCTGATCCCCAGTCTACATGGAGGAGATTACTGAGTAGTTTAGTTAATCAGGCTGATCCCCAGTCTACACGCAGGAGATTACTGAGTAGTTTAGTAAATCAGGCTGATCCCCAGTCTTCATGGAGGAGATTACTGAGTAGTTTAGTTAATCAGGCTGATCCCCAGTCTACATGGAGGAGATCACTGAGTAGTTTAGTTAATCAGGCTGATCCCCAGTCTACATGGAGGAGATTACTGAGTAGTTTAGTTAATCAGGCTGATCCCCAGTCTTCGTGGAGGAGATTACTGAGTAGTTTAGTTAATCAGGCTGATCCCCAGTCTACATGGAGGAGATCACTGAGTAGTTTAGTTAATCAGGCTGATCCCCAGTCTACATGGAGGAGATTACTGAGTAGTTTAGTTAATCAGGCTGATCCCCAGTCTTCATGGAGGAGATTACTGAGTAGTTTAGTTAATCAGGCTGATCCCCAGTCTACATGGAGGAGATCACTGAGTAGTTTAGTTAATCAGGCTGATCCCCAGTCTACATGGAGGAGATTACTGAGTAGTTTAGTTAATCAGGCTGATCCCCAGTCTACATGGAGGAGATTACTGAGTAGTTTAGTTAATCAGGCTGATCCCCAGTCTACATGGAGGAGATTACTGAGTAGTTTAGTTAATCAGGCTGATCCCCAGTCTACATGGAGGAGATTACTGAGTAGTTTAGTTAATCAGGCTGATCCCCAGTCTACATGGAGGAGATTACTGAGTAGTTTAGTTAATCAGGCTGATCCCCAGTCTACATGGAGGAGATTACTGAGTAGTTTAGTTAATCAGGCTGATCCCCAGTCTACATGGAGGAGATTACTGAGTAGTTTAGTTAATCAGGCTGATCCCCAGTCTTCATGGAGGAGATTACTGAGTAGTTTAGTTAATCAGGCTGATCCCCAGTCTACATGGAGGAGATCACTGAGTAGTTTAGTTAATCAGGCTGATCCCCAGTCTACATGGAGGAGATTACTGAGTAGTTTAGTTAATCAGGCTGATCCCCAGTCTACATGGAGGAGATTACTGAGTAGTTTAGTTAATCAGGCTGATCCCCAGTCTTCATGGAGATTACTGAGTAGTTTAGTTAATCAGGCTGATCCCCAGTCTTCATGGAGATTACTGAGTAGTTTAGTTAATCAGGCTGACCCCCAGTCTTCACGCAGGAGATTACTGAGTAGTTTAGTTAATCAGGCTGATCCCCAGTCTACATGGAGGAGATTACTGAGTAGTTTAGTTAATCAGGCTGATCCCCAGTCTACATGGAGGAGATTACTGAGTAGTTTAGTTAATCAGGCTGATCCCCAGTCTACATGGAGGAGATTACTGAGTAGTTTAGTTAATCAGGCTGATCCCCAGTCTACATGGAGGAGATTACTGAGTAGTTTAGTTAATCAGGCTGATCCCCAGTCTACATGGAGGAGATTACTGAGTAGTTTAGTTAATCAGGCTGATCCCCAGTCTACATGGAGGAGATTACTGAGTAGTTTAGTTAATCAGGCTGATCCCCAGTCTACATGGAGGAGATCACTGAGTAGTTTAGTTAATCAGGCTGATCCCAAGTCTACATGGAGGAGATTACTGAGTAGTTTAGTTAATCAGGCTGATCCCCAGTCTACACGCAGGAGATTACTGAGTAGTTTAGTTAATCAGGCTGATCCCCAGTCTACATGGAGGAGATTACTGAGTAGTTTAGTTAATCAGGCTGATCCCCAGTCTTCATGGAGGAGATTACTGAGTAGTTTAGTTAATCAGGCAGATCCCCAGTCTACATGGAGGAGATTACTGAGTAGTTTAGTTAATCAGGCTGACCCCCAGTCTTCACGCAGGAGATTACTGAGTAGTTTAGTTAATCAGGCTGATCCCCAGTCTACACGCAGGAGATTACTGAGTAGTTTAGTTAATCAGGCTGATCCCCAGTCTTCATGGAGATTACTGAGTAGTTTAGTTAATCAGGCTGACCCCAGTCTTCACGCAGGAGATTACTGAGTAGTTTAGTTAATCAGGCTGATCCCCAGTCTACATGGAGGAGATTACTGAGTAGTTTAGTTAATCAGGCTGATCCCCAGTCTTCACGCAGGAGATTACTGAGTAGTTTAGTTAATCAGGCTGATCCCCAGTCTACACGCAGGAGATTACTGAGTAGTTTAGTTAATCAGGCTGATCCCCAGTCTTCATGGAGATTACTGAGTAGTTTAGTTAATCAGGCTGACCCCAGTCTTCACGCAGGAGATTACTGAGTAGTTTAGTTAATCAGGCTGACCCCAGTCTTCACGCAGGAGATTACTGAGTAGTTTAGTTAATCAGGCTGATCCCCAGTCTACATGGAGGAGATTACTGAGTAGTTTAGTTAATCAGGCTGATCCCCAGTCTACACGCAGGATATTACTGAGTAGTTTAGTTAATCAGGCTGATCCCCAGTCTTCATGGAGATTACTGAGTAGTTTAGTTAATCAGGCTGATCCCCAGTCTACACGCAGGAGATTACTGAGTAGTTTAGTTAATCAGGCTGATCCCCAGTCTTCATGGAGATTACTGAGTAGTTTAGTTAATCAGGCTGACCCCCAATCTTCACGCAGGAGATTACTGGGTAGTTTAGTTAATCAGGCTGATCTCCAGTCTTCACAGAGATTACTGGGTAGTTTAGTTAATCAGGCGGATCCCCAGTCTTCACGAAGGAGATTACTGAATATTTTGGTTCATCAGGCTGACCCCCAGTCTTCACGCAGGAGATTACTGAATAGTTTGGTTCATCAGGCTGATCCCCAGTCTTCATGGAGATTACTGAGTAGTTTAGTTCATCAGGCTGATCTCCAGTCTTCATGGAGGAGATTACTGAGTAGTTTAGTTCATCAGGCTGATCTCCAGTCTTCATGGAGGAGATTACTGAGTAGTTTAGTTAATCAGGCTGATCCCCAGTCTTTTCTGTAGACATTGAGGGATGATGAGGTTTTTGCAATGTGGAGATTCCAGAGGATGGTACCTCTGTATCTGATAGAGAATTTACTTTGTGAGGTTTGTCAGTGTGGAGGGTGAAGGTTACCACAGTGTCTTGTGTTATATAGATGGATTTCAGAATGAACCTGGAAGAATCCATTGAAGGGTTTAGGTAAACTGTCTGGGAGGTATTTGGCCTACATTAATGAGGTAAATTGACAGTATATTGAGTTTTCTAAACAAAGGAGCCAGGTGATTAGAGGAGGTGGCTAGTGTTGCACATTTCTTTTGTATGATGAGAAACATGTGCAAGTAGGAGACATATGTTCTGGCCCAGGCAATATTACAGTAAATGAGATATGGGTAAATGGATCTCTAGTATAGAGTTAGGAAGCTTGATGAGCCAAAACAGTCATTTGTCTGATGATGCCAACAGATTTATTAAACTTTGCTGCAGCCAAATGTAATATGATCTTTTCCTTGATAACTTTTCATCCGTTAGAACTCAGAGGAATCTAGTGGATGGGACTTGTTCCATTTCATTCACACCAATTGAGATTCTGGCTCATTTTTATTAATAAAGTTTCTACTACCATTCTTCTTCTTCTTATGAATACATTGAGGTTGGATTATTTAACATTTAAATATCATTTGTTTATGTGAAACCAATCAGAAAATGTGATAAAATCTCTGTGATAAAATCAAATTGGTTTCATCAGCAAAGATAATTGGAAGTATGGTAGAAGTATGGTAGAAGTATGGTAGAAGTAGACCCAGCAGATATAGATTAGTATGGTTTGGTAGAAGACCCAGCAGGTCATTGATATAGATTAGTATGGTTTGGTAGAAGACCCAGCAGGTCATTGATATAGATTAGTATGGTAGAAGACCCAGCAGGTCATTGATATAGATTAGTATGGTATGGTAGAAGACCCAGCAGGTCATTGATATAGATTAGTATGGTATGGTAGAAGACCCAGCAGGTCATTGATATAGATTAGTATGGTATGGTAGAAGACCCAGCAGGTCATTGATATAGATTAGTATTTTATGGTAGAAGACCCAGCAGGTCATTGATATAGATTAGTATGGTTTGGTAGAAGACCCAGCAGGCCATTGATATAGATTAGTATGGTATGGTAGAAGACCCAGCAGGTCATTGATATAGATTAGTATGGTATGGTAGAAGACCCAGCAGACCATTGATATAGATTAGTATGGTAGAAGACCCAGCAGGTCATTGATATAGATTAGTATGGTAGAAGACCCAGCAGGTCATTGATATAGATTAGTATGGTAGAAGACCCAGCAGCAAGGTAATTTATATAAATTAGGAATAACAAAGGTCTAATTATCAAACCCTCAACTCTGAACCTCGAAGCCAACAGAGTGTTAGTGTGGCTGTCAATGCAAGAATAACAAGTACAACAGGAAGTACAATTAACCTACACCTGCAAGTCTTTCCCATATTAATGTAGTACCCTGGTGCAGTTCTCTGGAGTGATCAACAAGATATGTTTGGCTTTCTCAAGACTGAACATCAATCCTGTAGGGTGTGATTATACAAGACAAGTATTCTCTATGACCCTCAAACTCAACTCTGGACCTGGAAGCCAGTTCCACTGCATAATGGTTCCCCTCCATCGGGGACTTCCATAGGGTTACCCTTTTTTGGCAGTGAGGACAGCCCGTCTGCAGCTTAACGTTAGTAACCCTCTGGTCAAACTATCGTTAACTTCTTGACGCACGGGATCATTCATCAACACCTGCTGAATTGCAGAGCGCCAAATTCAAATGAAATTACTAAAAATATTTAATGTTCATGAAATCACAAGTGCAATATAGTAAAACACAGCGTAGCTTGTTGTCAGATTTCAGTACAGCTTTTCGGCGAAAGCATAACAAGCGTTTATGTAAGAACAGCTCTCTAAGTAGACAAAATATTACAAACAGCTAGCAGCCAAGTAGATTGGTCACGCAAGTCAGAAAAGTAATAACTTAAATGGCTTACCTTTGATGATCTTCAGATGTTTGCACTCACGAGACCCCCAGTTACACAATAAATGTTCCTTTTGTTCCATAAAGATTATTTTTATATCCAAAATATCTCCATTTGTTTGGTGCGTTATGTTCAGAAATCCACAGGCTCGCGCGGTCACGACATCGCAGACAAAAATTCTAAATAGTATCCGTAATGTTCACAGAAACATGTCAAACGTTTTTTATAATCAATCCTCAGGTTGTTTTTAAAATATATAATTGATAATATATCAACTGGGACTGTAGCTTTTTCAATAGGAGAGGGAGAGACATTGGCTGCCCCACTCTGTTGCGCAAGCAAAACTCTGGGAACATTTACATTTACATTACATTTAAGTCATTTAGCAGACGCTCTTATCCAGAGCGACTTACAAATTGGTGCAATCACCTTATGACATACAGTAGAATAGTCACTTTACAATAGTGCATCTAAATCTTAAAGGGGGGTGAGAAGGATTACTTATCCTATCCTAGGTATTCCTTAAAGAGGTGGGGTTTCAGGTGTCTCCGGAAGGTGGTGATTGACTCCGCTGTCCTGGCGTCGTGAGGGAGTTTGTTCCACCATTGGGGGGCCAGAGCAGCGAACAGTTTTAACTGGGCTGAGCGGGAACTGTACTTCCTCAGTGGTAGGGAGGCGAGCAGGCCAGAGGTGGATGAACGCAGTGCCCTTGTTTGGGTGTAGGGCCTGATCAGAGCCTGGAGGTACTGAGGTGCCGTTCCCCTCACAGCTCCGTAGGCAAGCACCATGGTCTTGTAGCGGATGCGAGCTTCCAGCTATCCACCCATTCGCCTGCAATATCAGTTATGTTATACTCACAGACAATATTTTTACAGTTTTGGAAACGTTAGAGTGTTTTCTATCCTAATCGGACAATTATATGCATATTCTCATTTCTGGGGCTGAGAAATAGGCCGCTGCACCTCATTTACCGTGGTCGAAGTCGGCCAATTACGCACGGCGTTAACACGGTGACACTCCATCACCACCCTCGAGCTGTAAATGCGATAACCCAGGAAGGAAACAGCTTGTTTGGAGAACACACATTTCTCAGCCTTGACGTATAGGTCATGCTCCAGCAGTCGCCCAAGGACCTTGCGCTCCAGGGAGACATGCGCGGCGCGTGTGGCAGAATAAATCAAGATGTCATCAATATAGACTACCACACCCTGCCCGTGCAAGTCCCTGAGAATCTCATCTACAAAGGATTGGAAGACGGCTGGAGCATTCTTCAAACCATACGGCATGACGAGGTACTCATAGTGGCCTGATGTGGTACTAAACGCTGTTTTCCACTCGTCTCCTCCCCGAATACGCACCAGATTATACGTGCTCCTGAGGTCCAGTTTTGTGAAGAAACGCGCTCCGTGGAATGATTCCACCACCGTAGCGATGAGAGGTAGCGGATAACTAAAACCCACTGTGATCAATTGAGACCTCGATAATCAATGCACGGACGCATTCCTCCCTCCTTTTTCCTCGCAAAAAAGAAACTCGAGGAGACGGGTGACATGGAGGGACGAATGTACCCCTGTCTCAGAGCTTCCGTGACATATGTCTCCATAGCCAACGTCTCCTCCTGTGACAATGGGTACACGTGACTACAGGGAAGTGCAGCGTTCTCCTGGAGGCTTATCACGCAATCCCACCGACGATAGGGTGGTAATTTGGTCGCATTTTTCTTACTAAAAGCGATAGCCAAATCGGCATATTCTGGGGGAATGCGCACGGTGGAAACCGGGTCTGGACTCTCCACCATCGTGGCACTGATGGAAACATGTACACCTACCTGAACACTCGTCTGACCACCCATGAAGAGCCCCCTGTTTCCAGGAAATTAGGGGATTGTGAATAGCCAGCCAGGGAACCCCCAACACCACTGGAAACCCAGGTGAATCAATAAGGTAGAAACTGATCTGCTCCCTATGATCCCCCTGCGTTACCATGTCTAGCGGAATCGTAAACAAAAACATGTGACCAACAGGGAGCTCTGGTTGAGTTTGGTGCCTACTCACCTGGGGTGGCCGAGAAGTGTTCCGCCGGCCAGTTCGACTCCCAGAGGAACTCCTCCAGCACCGGTCCGAAGTGTGTCCTCTCCGTCCACAATAGGCGCAGGAGGAGCCTCCTCCTCTGGTCTCCCTAGATGCAGCTCCTCCCAACTCCATCGGCGTTGGAGCGGGAGGGCTGGAAGGTGGAATTGACAGGACCCCTTCTGAATGCCCGCGGGCAGCTAGCAGGTTGTCCAGTCGAATCGACATGTCTATCAGTTCGTCAAGGGAGAGAGTTGTGTCCCGACAAGCTAGCTCAACGGTAATGGTCCATCAGGGCCCTGTCATTCCACCCAGCACCAGCAGCCAGGGATAGACATATGTTACAGACTGTGTGATAGACATATGTTACAGACTGTGTGATAGACATATGTTACAGACTGTGTGATAGACATATGTTACAGACTGTGGGATAGACATATGTTACAGACTGTGTGATAGACATATGTTACAGACTGTGTGATAGACATATGTTACAGACTGTGTGATAGACATATGTTACAGACTGTGTAATAGACATATGTTACAGACTGTGTGATAGACATGTGTTACAGACTGTGTGATAGACATATGTTACAGACTGTGTGATAGACATGTGTTACAGACTGTGTGATAGACATATGTTACAGACTGTGTGATAGACATATGTTACAGACTGTGTGATAGACATATGTTACAGACTGTGTGATAGACATATGTTACAGACTGTGTGATAGACATATGTTACAGACTGTGTGATAGACATATGTTACAGACTGTGTGATAGACATATGTTACAGACTGTGTGAATCCCTCTATCTGCAATATTCCACTTAAGGAAAATGTAACATACCTTGGGTAATAGACATATGTTACAGACTGTGGGATAGACATATGTTACAGACTGTGGATACAGAAAATATGTTACAGACTGTGTGTACTTATTATTGAAGAAAATATGTTACAGACTGTGTGATAGAATATGTTACAGACTGGGATTTATTATGGACAGACTGTGTGATAGACATATGTTACAGACTGAAGGATAGACATATGTTACAGACTGTGTGATAGACATATGTTACAGACTGTGGGATAGATATATGTTACAGACTGTTGATAGACATATGTTACAGATCTACTGATAGACATATGTTACAGACTGTCTATAGACATATTTACAGACTTATGATAGACATATGTTACAGACTGTGTGATAGACATATGTTACAGACTGTTGATAGACATATGTTACAGACTGTGTGATAGACATATGTTACAGACTGTGTGATGACATATGTTACAGACTGTGTGATAGACATATGTTACAGACTGTGTGATAGACATATGTTACAGACTGTGTGATAGACATATGTTACAGACAGTGAATGAATGGCTGATGTGCTGACATGTTACAGACTGGGTGATAGACATATGTTACAGACTGAATGAATGGACATGATGTTACAGACTGTGAATAGACAATGTTACTGATGTGCTGATAGTGAATGACAGACTGATGTAGCTGACATATGAAGACTGATGTGCTGACAGTGAATGAATGGGCTGATGTATGCTGACAGTGAATGAATGGACTGATGTAGCAGACAGTGAATGAATGGACTATGTTACTGACTGTGAATGATGGACTATGTTCTGACAGTGAATGAAAGACTGATGTTAGCTGACAGTGAATGAATGGGCTATGTACTGACTGTGAATGAATGGCTGATGTAGCAGACAGTGAATGAATGGGCTGATGTAGCTGACAGTGAATGAATGGGCTGATGTACTGACAGTGAATGAATAGACTGATGTTAGCAGACTGTGAATGATATGTTAAGACTGTAGCTGATGAAGAGGGCATATGTTACTGAATGAATAGGCTGATGTTAGCTGACTGTGAATGAAGACTGTGTGATGATGTTACAGACAGTGAATGATAGATGTAGCTGATAGTTAATGAATGGGCTGATGATCATATGCTTACAGACTGTGTGATAGACATATGTTACAGACAGTGTGATGAATTGTTAAGACTTGTGAAACTGTATTTCAATGACTGAATGATGAGGATGAAGACAGACTGTGTAATAGACATATGTACAGACTTGTAATCCTCTATCCTGCAATTTTTGTTAAGGAAACTGTACATACCTTGGGATTACCATGTCTGTTGTTCCACTGAAAATATGCTCATTCAATGTGTGTACTTATTATTGAAGAAAACAAATTAAAAAAGTTGAACCAATGGTTACAGAGGGATTTATTCTGGAAAGGTTGTGTGTTGCTTTCTAAAGATGAAGTTATTTACAGATCTACTTCCTGATCTACCTCCAGATCTACTTCCAGATCTACTTCCAGACCTACTTACAGATCTACTTATATATCTACTATAGATCTACTTAGTTTTCATTATGCTGCAGGATTTAGAGGTTTTTGGTTTAGTACATTACCCTGAACTTGATTTGCTTATTGCATTGCTCCAGTGACCACAAGGGGAGGTAGATGCACTGACTATGCTCTTGAGTTCCAAATCATTTGTCTAATGTAGCTCAGTGAATGAACAGTGAATGAATGGGCTGATGTAGCTGACAGTGAATGAATGGGCTGATGTAGCTGACAGTGAATGAATGGGCTGATGTAGCTGACAGTGAATGAATGGGCTGATGTAGCTGACAGTGAATGAATGGGCTGATGTAGCTGACAGTGAATGAATGGGCTGATGTAGCTGACAGTGAATGAATGGGCTGATGTAGCTGACAGTGAATGAATGGGCTGATGTAGCTGATTGGTGACAGTGAATGAATGGGCTGATGTAGCTGACAGTGAATGAATGGGCTGATGTAGCTGACAGTGAATGAATGGGCTGATGTAGCTGACAGTGAATGAATGGGCTGATGTAGCTGACAGTGAATGAATGGGCTGATGTAGCTGACAGTGAATGAATGGGCTGATGTAGCTGACAGTGAATGAATGGGCTGATGTAGCTGACAGTGAATGAATGGGCTGATGTAGCTGACAGTGAATGAATGGGCTGATGTAGCTGACAGTGAATGAATGGGCTGATGTAACTGACAGTGAATGAATGGGCTGATGTAGCTGACAGTGAATGAATGGGCTGATGTAGCTGACAGTGAATGAATGGGCTGATGTAGCTGACAGTGAATGAATGGGCTGATGTAGCTGACAGTGAATGAATGGGCTGCATAAACCAAACAGAAACTGATAATTGTGAAACTTCAAAACTGTATTTCAATGAACTGAATGATGAGGATGAAGAAGGTGATTGAGTTTAGAACAAGGTAAGAATTGCTATTCCTCTGTCCTGCACTTGTTTGTTCAGGAGAACTGTACCTGTTGGGAAATGACAAACTGTTGTTCCACTGAGGTTGTGATTCTAAGAGAAACTAAAATGACCTGGTTGTCATGTATTATCGTCTCTAAAAGGAAACATATTACCACCGTCTCTTATTGTCCTTTCATAATGCATCCTGATTTACAAGTTATTATTATTAGTAGATATTCTCACAGAACAGATTTGCACTAATGAAAAATGCCCCTAGATATGATTCCGTGTAGGTATGTTCATTTGGAACAATAAGGATATTTTGTATAGAAACAAGTCTTTATTTTTGAAGAACTGGTTTAATAATCATATCCTGCTGGTAAGTCAACTTTTTAATGCAGAAGGATTGTTACTCAATTATGAGGAATTTTTATCTTGTAACAATATCCCTGTAACACCTAGAGAGTTTGCCATAGTCTCTGATGCTATTCCATCTGGAACTCTGATGTTATTTAGAGGTGTAACCAGACCTCACCTTGTTGACCTACCCTCCTAGAGAGTTCTCCATAGTCTTGGATGCTGTTCCATCTGGAACTCATGTTATTTAGAGGTGTAACCAGACCTCACCTTGTTGACCTGCCCTCCTAGAGAGTTCTCCATAGTCTCTGATGCTATTCCATCTGGAACTCATGTTATTTAGAGGTGTAGTCAGACCTCACCTTCTTGACCTACCCTCCTAGAGAGTTCTCCATAATCTCTGACGCTATTCCATCTGGAACTCTCATGTTATTTAGAGGTGTAACCAGACCTCACCTTGTTGACCTGCCCTCCTAGAGAGTTCTCCATAGTCTCTGATAGTCTCTGATGCTGTTCCATCTGGAACTCTCATGTTATTTAGAGGTGTAACCAGACCTCACCTTGTTGACCTGCCCTCCTAGAGAGTTCTCCATAGTCTCTGATGCTATTCCATCTGGAACTCTCATGTTATTTAGAGGTGTAACCAGACCTCACCTTGTTGACCTGCCCTCCTAGAGAGTTCTCCATAGTCTCTGATGCTATTCCATCTGGAACTCTCATGTTATTTAGAGGTGTAACCAGACCTCACCTTGTTGACCTGCCCTCCTAGAGAGTTCTCCTTAGTCTCTGATGCTATTCCATCTGGAACTCATGTTATTTAGAGGTGTAACCAGACCTCACCTTGTTGACCTGCCCTCCTAGAGAGTTCTCCATAGTCTCTGATGCTATTCCATCTGGAACTCATGTTATTTAGAGGTGTAACCAGACCTCACCTTGTTGACCTGCCCTCCTAGAGAGTTCTCCATAGTCTCTGATGCTATTCCATCTGGAACTCATGTTATTTAGAGGTGTAACCAGACCTCACCTTGTTGACCTGCCCTCCTAGAGAGTTCTCCATAGTCTCTGATGCTATTCCATCTGGAACTCATGTTATTTAGAGGTGTAACCAGACCTCACCTTGTTGACCTGCCCTCCTAGAGAGTTCTCCATAGTCTCTGATGCTATTCCATCTGGAACTCATGTTATTTAGAGGTGTAACCAGACCTCACCTTGTTGACCTGCCCTCCTAGAGAGTTCTCCATAGTCTCTGATGCTATTCCATCTGGAACTCATGTTATTTAGAGGTGTAACCAGACCTCACCTTGTTGACCTGCCCTCCTAGAGAGTTCTCCATAGTCTCTGATGCTATTCCATCTGGAACTCATGTTATTTAGAGGTGTAACCAGACCTCACCTTGTTGACCTGCCCTCCTAGAGAGTTCTCCATAGTCTCTGATGCTATTCCATCTGGAACTCATGTTATTTAGAGGTGTAACCAGACCTCACCTTCTTGACCTACCTTCACTTAATCCAGTTGACTCTCCAATAGGGAAACTGTTTCTCTCCTTGCTCCCTCAGAACAACAGATCTACCTGCTTTATTTCAAAGGGAGATTGTATCCATTCCTTATGTCACAACTTACTGGAATACATTTGCCAATAATATCTGTTGGAAAAAAGTCTGGTTATTACCATTTAAATACCTTCTGGTAATTTGATTGCTTTTCTGATTTTCGTGACCAACATGAGCTTTGCATTATGCTAGGCTATCGATAATCTTACACAAATGCTTGTCTTGCTTTGGCTGTAAAGCATAATTTCAAAATCTGAGTTGACAGGGTGATTAACAAAAGTCTAAGCTGTGTTTCAATATATTTCACTTGTGATTTCATGAATATGAATATTTTCTAGTAAGATTTTTTGTCCGTTGTGTTATGCTAATCAGTTGATGACAATTCTCCCGGATTCGGGAGGGGTAGTTCTATTAACAACCCCACCACTAGGAGGTGTCCACATGGTCTGATAAACACTCCTAACAACCCCACCACTAGGAGGTGTCCACATGGTCTGATAAACATTTAACAACCCCACCACAAGGAGGTGTCCACATGGTCTGATAAACATTTCTAACAACCAGACCACTAGGAGGTGTCCACATGGTCTGATAAACATTCCTAACAACCCCACCAAGGAGGTGTCCACATGGTCTGATAAACATTCCTAACAACCAGACCACTAGGAGGTGTCCACATGGTCTGATAAACACTCCTAACAACCCCACCACTAGGAGGTGTCCACATGGTCTGATAAACACTCCTAATACCCCACCACTAGGAGGTGTCCACATGGTCTGATAAACACTCCTAACAACCCCACCACTAGGAGGTGTCCACATGGTCTGATAAACACTCCTAACAACCCCACCACAAGGAGGTGTCCACATGGTCTGATAAACATTCCTAACAACCAGACCACTAGGAGGTGTCCACATGGTCTGATAAACACTCCTAACAACCCACCACTAGGAGGTGTCCACATGGTCTGATAAACACTCCTAACAACCCCACCACTAGGAGGTGTCCACATGGTCTGATAAACACTCCTAACAACCCACCACTAGGAGGTGTCCACATGGTCTGATAAACACTCCTAACAACCCCACCACTAGGAGGTGTCCACATGGTCTGATAAACACTCCTAACAACCCCACCACTAGGAGGTGTCCACATGGTCTGATAAACACTCCTAACAACCCCACCACTAGGAGGTGTCCACATGGTCTGATAAACACTCCTAACAACCAGACCACTAGGAGGTGTCCACATGGTCTGATAAACACTCCTAACAACCCCACCACTAGGAGGTGTCCACATGGTCTGATAAACACTCTAACAACCAGACCACTAGGAGGTGTCCACATGGTCTGATAAACACTCCTAACAACCCCACCACTAGGAGGTGTCAACATGGTCTGATAAACACTCCTAACAACCAGACCACTAGGAGGTGTCCACATGGTCTGATAAACACTCCTAACAACCAGACCACTAGAAGGTGTCCACATGGTCTGATAAACACTCCTAACAACCAGACCACTAGGAGGTGTCCACATGGTCTGATAAACACTCCTAACAACCCCACCACTAGGAGGTGTCAACATGGTCTGATAAACACTCCTAACAACCCCACCACTAGGAGGTGTCCACATGGTCTGATAAACACTCCTAACAACCAGACCACTAGGAGGTGTCCACATGGTCTGATAAACACTCCTAACAACCCCACCACTAGGAGGTGTCAACATGGTCTGATAAACATTCCTAACAACCCCACCACTAGGAGGTGTCCACATGGTCTGATAACTGGTCCTAACAACCAGACCAGTGGTTAGGTGTCCACATGGTCTGTAACTGGTATGGTCAGATAGACTAGTGGTTAGAGTGGTGGGTCAGTAACTGGTATGGTCAGATAGACTAGTGGTTAGAGTGGTGGGGCAGTAACTGGTATGGTCAGATAGACTAGTGGTTAGAGTGGTGGGTCAGTAACTGGTATGGTCAGGTAACCTAGTGGTTAGAGTGGTGGGTCAGTAACTGGTATGGTCAGATAGACTAGTGGTTAGAGTGGTGAGTCAGTAACTGGTATGGTCAGGTAACCTAGTGGTTAGAGTGGTGGGTCAGTAACTGGTATGGTCAGATAGACTAGTGGTTAGAGTGGTGGGTCAGTAACTGGTATGGTCAGATAGACTAGTGGTTAGAGTGGTGGGTCAGTAACTGGTATGGTCAGGTAACCTAGTGGTTAGAGTGGTGGGTCAGTAACTGGTATGGTCAGATAGACTAGTGGTTAGAGTGGTGGGTCAGTAACTGGTATGGTCAGATAGACTAGTGGTTAGAGTGGTGGGTCAGTAACTGGTATGGTCAGATAGACTAGTGGATGACTGACCCTGTAAAACAACACCTATCATACTACTATGACTGACCCTGTAAAACAACACCTATCATACTACTATGACTGACCCTGTAAAACAACACCTATCATACTACTATGACTGACCCTGTAAAACAACACCTATCATACTACTATGACTGACCCTGTAAAACAACACCTATCATACTACTATGACTGACCCTGTAAAACAACACCTATCATACTACTATGACTGACCCTGTACAACAACACCTATCATACTACTATGACCCTGTAAAAACACCACCTACTACTCATACTACTATGACTGACCCTGTACAACAACACCTATCATACTACTATGACTGACCCTGTAAAACAACACCTACCATACTACTATGACTGACCCTGTAAAACAACACCTATCATACTACTATGACTGACCCTGTAAAACAACACCTATCATACTACTATGACTGACCCTGTACAACAACACCTACCATACTACTATGACTGACCCTGTACAACAACACCTACCATACTACTATGTCTGACCCTGTAAAACAACACATTTCACTGAACCAATCTGATGTCTGTGACAATCAAACACTTTAAAAGCTAACCAACATAAAGAAAATGACTTCTAGTTAGAGAAGAGGATTCCTGTTAACACGGCCTGCTACAAGCAGGAAACTAGTTATGGACCAACCAGAAATGTGACATGTCTGTTTGACAGTTACCCTGAACGATGCCTGTGTGAACTATCTTGTCATATCTTTGGCTAACCACATTGGAACATTCTAGTCTTTAAGGACATGAACTGGCAGAACAGGTTTCAGCAAAGTATGGAGTCAATGTTTTCAGGAAGGTGTAACCATGACGATGGGAGGGACAGGAGGCAGACTAAGTGCAAAGACCTGAACTACTGGTCCTACAGAGACAAACAGCCACCTGAACTACTGTCCTACAGAGACAAACAGCCACCTGAACTACTGTCCTGAACTACTGTCCTACAAAGACAAACAGCATCTACACAAACAGCCACCTGAACTACTGTCCTACAAAGACAAACAGCCACCTGAACTACTGTCCTACAGAGACAAACAGCATCTACACAAACAGCCACCTGAACTACTGTCCTACAAAGACAAACAGCCACCTGAACTACTGTCCTACAAAGACAAACAGCATCTACACAAACAGCCACCTGAACTACTGTCCTACAAAGACAAACAGCCACCTGAACTACTGTCCTACAAAGACAAACAGCCACCTGAACTACTGTCCTACAGAGACAAACAGCCACCTGAACTACTGTCCTACAAAGACAAACAGCCACCTGAACTACTGTCCTACAAAGACAAACAGCCACCTGAACTACTGTCCTACAAAGACAAACAGCCACCTGAACTACTGTCTACAAAGACAAACAGCATCTACACAAACAGCCACCTGAACTACTGTCCTACAATGACAAACAGCATCTACACAAACAGCCACCTGATTTACTGTCCTACAAAGACAAACAGCATCTACACAAACAGCCACCTGAACGAACTACTGTCCTACAGAGACAAACAGCATCTACACAAACAGCCACCTGAACTACTGTTCTACAAAGACAAACAGCCACCTGATCTACTGTCCTACAGAGACAAACAGCATCTACACAAACAGCCACCTGAACTACTGTCCTACAAAGACAAACAGCCACCTGAAATATTGTCCTACAAAAAAACAGCATCTACACGAACAGCCACCTGAACTACTGTTCTACAAAGACAAACAGCCACCTGATCTACTGTCCTACAAAGACAAACAGCATCTACACGAACAGCCACCTGAACTACTGTCCTACAAAGACAAGCAGCCACCTGAACTACTGTCCTACAAAGACAAACAGCCACCTGAACTACTGTCCTACAAAGACAAACAGCCAACTGAACTACTGTCCTACAGAGACAAACAGCATCTACACAAA
>NW_026284563.1:0-3440 GCF_023373465.1 Oncorhynchus keta
GAGGTATACAGTGCCTTGCGAAAGTATTCGGCCCCCTTGAACTTTGCGACCTTTTGCCACATTTCAGGCTTCAAACATAAAGATATAAAACTGTATTTTTTGTGAAGAATCAACAACAAGTGGGACACAATCATGAAGTGGAACGACATGTATTGGATATTTCAAGCTTTTTTAACAAATCAAAACTGAATAATATATAATAAATATATGCCATTTAGCAGACGCTTTTATCCAAAGCGACTTACAGTCATGTGTGCATACATTCTACGTATGGGTGGTCCCGGAATTGAACCCACTACCCTGGCGTTACAAGCACCATGCTCTACCAACTGAGCTACAGAAGGACCACGAAAAATTGGGCGTGCAAAATTATTCAGCCCCTTTACTTTCAGTGCAGCAAACTCTCTCCAGAAGTTCAGTGAGGATCTCCGAATGATCCAATGTTGACCTAAATGACTAATGATGATAAATACAATCCACCTGTGTGTAATCAAGTCTCCATATAAATGCACCTGCCCTGTGATAGTCTCAGAGGTCCGTTAAAAGCGCAGAGAGCATCATGAAGAACAAGGAACACACCAGGCAGGTCCGAGATACTGTTGTGAAGAAGTTTAAAGCCGGATTTGGATACAAAATGATTTCCCAAGCTTTAAACATCCCAAGGAGCACTGTGCAAGCGATAATATTGAAATGGAAGGAGTATGAGACCACTGCAAATCTACCAAGACCTGGCCGTCCCTCTAAACTTTCAGCTCATACAAGGAGAAGAATGATCAGAGATGCAGCCAAGAGGCCCATGATCACTCTGGATGAACTGCAGAGATCTACAGCTGAGGTGGGAGACTCTGTCCATAGGACAACAATCAGTCGTATATTGCACAAATCTGGCCTTTATGGAAGAGTGGCAAGAAGAAAGCCATTTCTTAAAGATATCCATAAAAAGTGTCATTTAAAGTTTGCCACAAGCCACCTGGGAGACAAACATGTGGAAGAAGGTGCTCTGGTCAGATGAAACCAAAATTGAACTTTTTGGCAACAATGCAAAACGTTATGTTTGGCCTAAAAGCAACACAGCTCATCACTGTCAAACATGGTGGTGGCAGCATCATGGTTTGGGCCTGCTTTTCTTCAGCAGGGACAGGGAAGATGGTTAAAATTGATTGGAAGATGGATGGAGCCAAATACAGGACCATTCTGGAAGAAAACCTGATGGAGTCTGCAAAAGACCTGAGACTGGGACAGAGATTTGTCTTCCAACAAGACAATGATCCAAAACATAAAGCAAAATCTACAATGGAATGGTTAAAAAATAAACATATCCAGGTGTTAGAATGGCCAAGTCAAAGTCCAGACCTGAATCCAATCGAGAATCTGTGGAAAGAACTGAAAACTGCTGTTCACAAATGCTCTCCATCCAACCTCACTGAGCTCGAGCTGTTTTGCAAGGAGGAATGGGAAAAAATGTCAGTCTCTCGATGTGCAAAACTGATAGGGAACATACCCAAGCGACTTACAGCTGTAATGCAGCAAAGGTGGGCGCTACAAAGTATTAACTTTAGGGGGCTGAATAATTTTGCACACCCAATTTTTAGTTTTTGATTTGTGCAAAAAGTTTGAAATATCCAATAAATGTCGTTCCACTTTGTGATTGTGTCCCACTTGTTGTTGATTCTTCTCAAAAAAAAACACAGTTTTATATATTTATGTTTGAAGCCTGAAATGTGGCAAGGTGCAAAGTTCCAAGGGGGCGAATACTTTATAGGGCACTGTATATAGATTGATAGAACACACCACAGATAGAACACCACAGAGATATATACATAGATTGATAGAACACACCACAGAGGAGATATATACATAGATTGATAGAACACACCACAGAGGAGATATATATAGATTGATAGAACACACCACAGAGGAGATATATATATATAGATTGATAGAACACACCACAGAGGAGATATATACATAGATTGATAAAGAACACACCACAGAGGATATATATATATATATATATATATATATATATATATATATATAGATTGATAGAAACACACCACAGAGGATATATATATATATATATATATATATATATATATATATATATAGATTGATAGAACACACCACAGAGGAGATATATACATAGATTGATAGAACACACCACAGAGGAGATATATATATATTGATTGATAGAACACACCACATACCAGATATATTGGATGAATCCACACCTCCATCCCCCTGCTACTGTCTCTTCTGCAACAGCTGTTTAGTATAACCTACTTCTAAATCAAAACAAATCAAAGTTTATTTGTCACCTGCGCTGAATACAACAGGTACAACCTTACAGTGAAATGCTTACCCATGCTCTAACCAATCTATGATAGTGTATTTAGGGTAATGTCCAAGACTAAGTGCACATATAGACCGATGGGAGAGGAGGGCCTTCCCACCTCATCTCCAGCACCCTCCACCAGCACCTCCCTACCCCTGCTACAGCATCCGACTCCGAGGCTCTGCGTCCCTAGGGAGTATGATGAGATGGTGGGTGTCGGGGTAGGAGGTGCTGGTGGAGGTGCTGGTGGGGAGGAGAGCGTGAGCGTCCTGTCCACCGGGACGAGCCCTGGAGTGGGCGACGCAGTGTGGAATGGCCCAGACTCGGCGAGGGGATCACACCCACGAGTTCACCCGCCCGATTACGAGCCGTGCCCGAACACCCCACCAGAGGGTCGTGCGGCGGGTGAACGGGGCTGTTCCACCTGCGACAGGAGACGAGGAGCACAGTACTTTGCCCTGGAGTTGGGACCTTGGCCGCAGGAGTGGGGTGGAAAACGACAGGGCGTTGATTGACCACTACCGCTGTGGCCTCAGGGAGGACTTCCGCAGGGAGCTAGCGTGTCGGGACACCACCCTCAGTTTGGATGAATTTATAGACTTGTCCCATTCGTCTTGACAACCTGCTGGCTGCCTAACAGGCGTCCCGGAACCGGCCCTGTTGTTTCCCACTCCCAGGCCCTCCCTGATCCTATCCCCATGGAGTTAGAGGTCTGCATCAAGGGGGACCGGAGGAGAGAGTCTCCTCCTGTATTCAGTTGTGGTCGGCGGACACACGGCCGACCGTGCTGGAGGAAGTCGTCTGGGAGTCAGGGGGCAGGCGGAGCACTACTCGGTCACCCCTGGTGAGTCAGCACCAGACTCACCCAGACGGTTATATGTTTGTGTTAACCCTCATTTCCTAGGGTTTTCTCCTCTCCACAGCATAAGGCGCTAGTCGATTCAGGCGCAGCTAGAGGAACACCACATGGATCATGGGCTTGCGTTAAGGCTCGGGATTCCCCTGGTGTCGTTAGACCCTACCTTTCCCGATGCACTCCTTAGATAGCCGACCATTAGGGTCAGGAGGTGGTCAGGAGGCCACGGTCATAAGGAGCGGATTAGGA
>NW_026284564.1:2500-3659 GCF_023373465.1 Oncorhynchus keta
ATCACTGCAGTGTTCCTCACCTGGCTTACTGTAAAACATCACTGCAGTGTTCCTCACCTGGCTTACTGTAAAACATCACTGCAGTGTTCCTCACCTGGCTTACTGTAAAACATCAGCTGCAGTGTTCCTCACCTGGCTTACTGTAAAACATCACTGCAGTGTTCCTCACCTGGCTTACTGTAAAACATCAGCTGCAGTGTTCCTCGCCTGGCTTACTGTAAAACATCACTGCAGTGTTCCTCACCTGGCTTACTGTAAAACATCAACTGTGGTGTTCCTCACCTGGCTTACTGTAAAACATCAGCTGCAGTGTTCCTCACCTGGCTTACTGTAAAACATCAACTGTGGTGTTCCTCACCTGGCTTACTGTAAAACATCACTGCAGTATTCCTCACCTGGCTTACTGTAAAACATCAGCTGCAGTGTTCCTCACCTGGCTTACTGTAAAACATCACTGCAGTGTTCCTCACCTGGCTTACTGTAAAACATCAACTGTGGTGTTCCTCACCTGGCTTACTGTAAAACATCAATGCAGTGTCATTCAAGGGTTTTAGAACACCTACTCATTCCAGGGTTTTAGAACACCTACTCATTCAAGGGTTTTAGAACACCTACTCATTCAAGGGTTTTAGAACACCTACTCATTCAAGGGTTTTAGAACACCTACTCATTCAAGGGTTTTAGAACACCTACTCATTCCAGGGTTTTAGAATACCTACTCATTCAAGGGTTTTAGAACACCTACTCATTCAAGGGTTTTAGAACACCTACTCATTCAAGGGTTTTAGAACACCTACTCATTCCAGGGTTTTAGAACACCTACTCATTCCAGGGTTTTAGAACACCTACTCATTCAAGGGTTTTAGAACACCTACTCATTCAAGGGTTTTAGAACACCTACTCATTCAAGGGTTTTAGAACACCTACTCATTCAAGGGTTTTAGAACACCTACTCATTCAAGGGTTTTAGAACACCTACTCATTCAAGGGTTTTAGAACACCTACTCATTCAAGGGTTTTAGAACACCTACTCATTCAAGGGTTTTAGAACACCTACTCATTCAAGGGTTTTAGAACACCTACTCATTCAAGGGTTTTAGAACACCTACTCATTCAAGGGTTTTAGAACACCTACTCATTCAAGGGTTTTAGAACACCT
>NW_026284565.1:0-3922 GCF_023373465.1 Oncorhynchus keta
GTATTCAACCCTGTTTATTGTCTGGTACCTGCCTGTCTTCTGATGCCTTTGTATTCATACCCTGTTTGTGTCTGGTACCTGCCAGTCTTCTGATGCCTTTGTATTCAACCCTGTTTGTGTCTGGTACCTGCCTGTCTTCTGATGCCTTTGTATTCAGCCCTGTTTGTGTCTGGTACCTGCCTGTCTTCTGATGCCTTTATTTCAACCCTGTTTGTGTCTGGTACCTGCCCTGTTTGTGTTTGGTACCTGCCAGCCTTCTGATGCCTTTGTATTCTACCCTGTTTGTGTCTGGGTACCTGCCTGTCTTCTGATGCCTTTGTATTCAACCCTGTTTGTGTCTGGTACCTGCCTGTCTTCTGATGCCTTTGTATTCAATCCTGTTTGTGTCTGGTACCTGCCTGCCTTCTGATGCCTTTGTATTCAACCCTGTTTGTGTCTGGTACCTGCCTGTCTTCTGATGCCTTTGTATTCAACCCTGTTTGTGTCTGGTACCTGCCTGTCTTCTGATGCCTTTGTATTCAACCCTGTTTGTGTCTGGTACCTGCCTGTCTTCTGATGCCTCTGTATTCAACCCTGTTTGTGTCTGGTACCTGCCTGTCTTCTGATGCCTTTGTATTCTGCCCTGTTTGTGTCTGGTACCTGCCTGTCTTCTGATGCCTTTGTATTCTACCCTGTTTGTGTCTGGTACCTGCCTGTCTTCTGATGCCTTTGTATTGTACCCTGTTTGTGTCTGGTACCTGCCTGTCTTCTGATGCCTTTGTATTCAACCCTGTTTGTGTTTGGTACCTGTTTGTGTCTAATACCTGCCTGTCTTCTGATGCCTTTGTATTCTACCCTGTTTTGTCTGGTACCTCTGTTGCCTTTGTCAACCTGTTTGTGTCTGGTACCCTGCCTTCTGATGCCTTTGTATTCAACCCTGTTTGTGTCTGGTACCTGCCAGTCTTTTGTTGCCTTTGTATTCAACCCTGTTTGTGTCTGGTACCTGCCTGTCTTCTGATGCCTTTGTATTCAACCCTGTTTGTGTCTGGTACCTGCCTGTCTTCTGATGCCTTTGTATTCTACCCTGTCTGGTACCTGCCAGTCTTTTGATGCCTTTGTATTCAACCCTGTTTGTGTCTGGTACCTGCCTGTCTTCTGATGCCTTTTGTATTCAACCCTGTTTGTGTCTGGTACCTGCCTGTCTTCTGATGCCTTTGTATTCAACCCTGTTTGTGTCTGGTACCTGCCTGTCTTCTGATGCCTTTGTATTCAACCCTGTTTGTGTCTGGTACCTGCCTGTCTTCTGATGCCTTTGTATTCAACCCTGTTTGTGTCTGTACCTGCCTGTCTTCTGATGCCTCTTGTATTCTACCCTTTGTATTTTGTTTGTGTCTGGTACCTGCCTGTCTTCTGATGCCTTTGTATTCAACCCTGTTTGTGTCTGGTACCTGCCTGTCTTCTGATGCCTTTGTATTCAACCCTGTTTGTGTCTGGTCTTCTACCTGCCTGTTTGTGTCTTACCTGATGCCTTTGTATTCATACCTGTTTGTGTCTGGTACCTGCCTGTCTTTTCTGTCTGATGCCTTTGTATTCAACCCTGTTTGTGTCTGGTACCTACCTGATGCCTTTGTATTCAACCCTGTCTGTACCTGCCTTTTGTATTCAACCCTGTTTGTGTCTGGTACCTGCCTGTCTTCTGATGCCTTTGTATTCTACCCTGTTTGTGTCTGTACCTGCCTGTCTTCTGATGCCTTTGTATTCATACCCTGTTTGTGTCTTACCTGCCTGTGCCTTTGTATTCAACCCTGTTTGTGTCTTTGCCTGTCTGCCTTTGTATTAGCCCCTGCCTGTCTTCTGATGCCTTTGTATTCATGCCTTTGTATTCAACCCTGTTTGTGTCTGGTACCTGCCTGTCTTCTGATGCCTTTGTATTCAACCCTCCAACCTGTTTGTGTCTGGTACCTGCCTGTCTTCTGATGCCTTTGTATTCAACCCTGTTTGTGTCTGGTACCTGCCAGTCTTCTGATGCCTTTGTATTCTGGTACCTAGTCTTTGTTGCCTTTGTATTCAACCCTGTTTGTGTCTGGTACCTGCCTGTCTTCTGATGCCTTTGTATTCACCCTGTTTGTCTGGTACCCCTGTCTTTTGTGTCTGGTACCTGCCTGTCTTCTGATGCCTTTGTATTCAACCCTGTTTGTGTCTGGTACCTGCCCTTCTGATGCCTTTGTTCTACCCTGTTTGTGTCTGGTACCTGCCTGTCTAGTGCCTGATGCCTTTGTATTCAACCCTGTTTGTGTCTGGTACCTGCCTGTCTTCTGATGCCTTTGTATTCTACCCTGTTTGTGTCTGGTACCTGCCTGTCTTCTGATGCCTGTTTTGTATTCAATGCCTTTGTATTCAACCCTGTTTGTGTCTGGTACCTGTCCTGTCTTTGTATTCTGATGCCTGTTTTGTGTCTGTATTCTTCAACCCTGTTTGTGTCTGGTACCTGCCTGTCTTCTGATGCCTTTGTATTCAAGCCCTGTTTGTGTCTGGTACCTGCCTGTCTTCTGATGCCTTTGTATTCATACCCTGTTTGTGTCTGGTACCTGCCTGTCTTCTGATGCCTTTGTATTCAACCCTGTTTGTGTCTGTCTGGTACCTGCCTGTCTTCTGATGCCTTTGTATTCACCCCTGTTTGTGTCTGATTGCCTGTCTTCTGATGCCTTTGTATTCATACCTGTTTGTGTCTGGTACCTGCCTGTCTTCTGATGCCTTTGTATTCAACCCTGTCTTTTGCCTTTGTCAACCCTGTTTGTGTCTGGTACCTGCCTGTCTTCTGATGCCTTTGTATTCAACCCTGTTGATGCCTTTGTAGCCCTGTTTGTGTCTGGTACCTGCCTGTCTTCTGATGCCTTTGTATTCTACCCTGTTTGTGTCTGGTACCTGCCTGTCTTCTGATGCCTTTGTATTCTACCCTGTTTGTGTCTGGTACCTGCCTGTCTTCTGTTGCCTTTGTATTCAACCCTGTTTGTGTCTGTACCTGCCTGTCTGATGCCTGATGCCCTTCTTTGTATTCAACCCTGTTTGTGTCTGGTACCTGCCTGTCTTCTGATGCCTTTGTATTCAACCCTGTTTGTGTCTGTACCTGCCTGTCTTCTATGCCTGCCTGGTCTGTCTTCTGATGCCTTTGTATTCAACCCTGTTTGTGTCTGGTACCTGCCTGTCTTCTGATGCCTTTGTATTCAACCCTGTTTGTGTCTGGTGCCTGCCTGTCTGATGCCTTTGTATTAGCCCTGTTTGTGTCCTGTCTTCTGATGCCTTTGTATTCTACCCTGTTTGTGTCTGGTACCTGCCTGTCTTCTGATGCCTTTGTATTCAACCCTGTTTGTGTCTGATACCTGCCTGTCTTCTGATGCCTTTGTATTCAACCCTGTTTGTGTCTGGTACCTGCCAGTCTTCTGATGCCTTTGTATTCATACCTGTTTGTGTCTGGTACCTGCCTGTCTTCTGATGCCTTTGTATTCAACCCTGTTTGTGTCTGGTACCTGCCTGTCTTCTGATGCCTTTGTATTCAACCCTGTTTGTGTCTGGTACCTGCCTGTCTTTCTGATGCCTTTGTATTCATACCTGTTTGTGTCTGGTACCTGCCTGTCTTCTGATGCCTTTGTATTCATACCCTGTTTTGTGTCTGATACCTGCCTGTCTTCTGATGCCTTTGTATTCATACCTGTTTGTGTCTGGTACCTGCCTGTCTTCTTCTGTTTTTGTATTGCCTGTTTTTGTCTGATACCTGCCTGTCTTCAACATACCTGTTTGTGTCTGATGCCTTTGTATTCAACCTGCCTGTCTTCTGATGCCTTTGTATTCAACCCTGTTTGTGTCTGGTACCTGCCTGTCTTCTGATGCCTTTGTATTCAACCCTGTTTGTGTCTGGTACCTGCCTGTCTTCTGATGCCTTTGT
>NW_026284566.1:0-2827 GCF_023373465.1 Oncorhynchus keta
GACCAGCTAGATCTACTGTCTCTATTATAATATGACAGACCAGCTAGATCTACTGTCTCTATTATATTATGACAGACCATCTAGATATACTGTATCTATAATAACATGACAGACCAGCTAGATATGCTGTCTCTATTATATTATGACAGGCCAGCTAGATCTACTGTCGTTCTATTATATTAAGACAGACCAGCTAGATCTACTGTCTATATTATAATGTGACAGACACTGCTAGATCTACTGTCTCTATTATAATATGACAGACCATCTAGATCTACTGTCTCTATTGTATTATGACAGACCAGCTAGATCTACTGTCTCTATTGTATTATGACAGACCAGCTAGTTCTACTGTCTCTGTCTCTATTATATTATTACAGACCAAATAGATCTACTGCCAGTATTATAATATGAGAGACCAGCCAGATCTACTGTCTCTATTACATTATGACAGACCAGCTAGATCTACTTTCTCTATAATAATATGACAGACCAGCTAGATATGCTGTCTCTATTATAATATGACAGACCAGCTAGATCTACTGTATCTATTATAATATGACAGACCAGCTAGATCTACTGTCTCTATTATAATATGACAGACCAACTAGATTTCCTGTCTCTATTGTCATATGAGAGACCAGCTAGATCTATTGTCTATATTATAATATGACAGACCAGCTAGATCTACTGTATCTATTATATTATGACAGACCAGCTAGATCAACTGTCGCTATTATATTATGACAGACCAGCTAGATCTACTGTCTCTATTATAATGTGACCGACCAGCTAGATCTATTGTCTCTATTATAATATGACAGACCAGCTAGATCTACTGTCTCTATTGTATTATGACAGACCAGCTAGATCTACTGTCTCTATTATAATATGACAGACCAGCTAGATCTACTGTCGCTATAATATTATGACAGACCAGCTAGATCTACTGTCTCTATTATAATGTGACAGACACGCTAGATCTACTGTCTCTATTATAATATGACAGACCAGCTAGATCTACTGTCTCTATTGTATTATGACAGACCAGCTAGATATGCTGTCTCTATTACATTATGACAGACCAGCTAGATCTACTGTCTCTATTGTATTATGACAGACCAGCTAGATCTACTGTCTCTATTATAAGATGACAGACCAGCTAGATCTACAGTCTCTATTATATTATGACAGACCATCTAGATATACTGTATCTATAATAATATGACAGACCAGCTAGATATGCTGTCTCTATTATATTATGACGGGCCAGCTAGATCTACTGTCTCTATTATATTGCTAGACACAGACCAGCTAGATCAATCATCGCTATTATATTATATGCCAGACCAGCTAGATCTACTGTCTCTATTATAATGTGACCGACCAGCTGTGATCTATTGTCTCTATTATAATATGATAGACCAAGCACCTACGGTCTCTATTATATTATGAAAGGCCATCTAGATATACTGTATCTATTATAATATGACAGACTAGCTAGATCGACTGTCTCTATAATAATATGACAGACCAGCTAGATATGCTGTCTCTATTATATTATGACAGGCCAGCTAGATCTACTGTCTCTATTATAATATGACAGACCAGCTAGTCAACTGTCGGCTATTATATTAGGACAGACCAGCTAGATCAACTGTCGCTATTATATTATGACGAACCAGCTAGATCTACTGTCTCTATTATAATGTGACCGACCAGCTAGATCTATTGTCTCTATTATAATATGACAGACCAGCTAGATCTACTGTCTCTATTGTATTATGACAGACCAGCTAGATCTACTGTCTCTATTATAATATGACAGACCAGCTAGATCTACTGTCTCTATTATATTATGACGAATATCTAGATATACTGTATCTATTATATTATGACAGACCATCTAGATATACTGTATCTATTATAATATGACAGACCAGCTAGATCGACTGCAATATATAAAAATATGACAGACCAGCTAGATATGCTGTCTCTATTATATTATGACAGGCCAGCTAGATATGCTGTCTCTATTATAATATGACAGACCAGCTAGATCTATTGTCGCTATTATAATATGACAGACCAGCTAGATATGCTGTCTCTATTACATTATGACAGACCAGCTAGATCTACTGTCTCTATTATTATTTGACAGACCAGCTAGATCTACTGTCTCTATTGTATTATGACAGACCAGCTAGATCTACTGTCTCTATAATAATATGACAGACCAGCTAGATATGCTGTCTCTATTATATTATGACAGACCATCTAGATATACTGTATCTATTATAATATGACAGACCAGCTAGATATGCTGTCTCTATTACATTATGACAGACCAGCTAGATCTACTGTCTCTATTGTATTATGACAGACCAGCTAGATCTACTGTCTCTATTATAATATGACAGACCAGCTAGATCTACTGTCTCTATTATATTATGACAGACCATCTAGATATACTGTATCTATTATAATATGACAGACCAGCTAGATCTACTGTCTCTATAATAATATGACAGACCAGCTAGATATACTGTCTCTATAATAATATGACAGACCAGCTTCATCTACTGCCTCTATTAGATTATGACAGACCAGCTAGTTCTCTGTCTCTGTCTCTATTATATTATTACAGACCAAATAGATCTACTGCCACTATTATAATATGAGAGACCAGCCAGATCTACTGTCTCTATTACATTATGACAGACCAGCTAGATCTACTGTCTCTATAATAATATGACAGACCAGCTAGATATGCTGTCTCTATTATAATATGACAGACCAGCTAGATCTACTGTATCTATTATAATAT
>NW_026284567.1:0-7203 GCF_023373465.1 Oncorhynchus keta
ACCACGGACTTTATCAAACAATGTGACACTTTTTACCAGCTGAACAAGCATTTCCATGCTGGAAACACACACACACACACACACACACACACACACACACACACACACACACACACACACACACACACACACACACACACACACACACACACACACACACACACACACACGCACGCACAGACACACAGACGAGTGAGTGTTTATGTAACCTGATAGGTTTATGCTAAAAGCTGTCATGATGATTGACGTGTAGTAACCTCGTTGAACTGTGGAATATGTTGTAGTGAACTTAGGGCCTGGCTGTTGTATATGAAACAGATTTTTGATCACTGACACACCTTGATGACCTTAACAACGGACGCAAGACCCTGGTTAAAACATAGAGAAAAGGAAGAGTATAAATATACGATGCGCCAAAAAATGGTTTTCTAAATATGTATAGAACCCAAATACCACCCGCAACTGTGTTGAAAGATCAAGTGTTGATGCCTAATGGACAGCAATGGGAGTATCAGTTTGATTACCTGGCCTGTAGAGAGAAACTATACTGTAGCCGAAGGAGAAGAATATACAGACCAGGTTTTAGAAGTGGACTACAGGCTCGAAGACTGGCGTGTGTTTCGCAAGGTGGTGTGTCCCGAACTGAGAGTTATCACAAAGGGGTATAGCGTGTTCACTGGCTACGAGACCCATTGGGTAGGTGCCCCTGACTCCTCAGGAAGAATATTTCATAGGGTGAAAATACAAAGAAAGAATGGACTTCCATGTGGATGTGTGGAGTTCAATATCAGCAACGAGGAAACCCGCAACCAAAACATTCATGATGGTGGCCTGACGGGATTTTATGTTGCGCATGCTTATTCCTTTTAAAAGTTGGGATATAATGGAATTGAAAATGTTAGAGTTAGTGAGCGCTCTTTGTACAGAGCCAACAACGGCAGTGCATGATACATATGAATCCTAAGTTCAAAGGGACCCCCAGAAGGATCAACCGCTGAAAAAAACGAACTACGTGGCTGTTACGTTAACCACGCCCTGATACCAAAGGAATGGCTCAACAATTAAAGGGGTGACCATAAAGCCTCTGGTTCTTCATTTTCAGCATATACCATATCAGGACACTGATAGGTCATGGGTACCAGACCCTAAGAACTCTATGCCTCACAGCCCTCCTTTCTACTCCCTCCTGGAAAGCCCCCTGACACCCCCTACACATGTGAGTTTACCCTTTATATATTTATATCTTGTCTCTGGGAAACATGGAAATCCCCATTAAGGTGGCCAATTGCAAGTTGTTGTTCTCTTTGACTCTCCTCTGAAGAGTGGCAACATTGGGTCCTCAAAACAACTCTCAAATGACCTGAAAACATAAAACAAAGATTGTTCAACATTATGGTTTAGAGGAAGGCTACAAAAAGCTATCGCAGAGATTTAAGCTGTCAGTGTCCACTGTGAGGAACATAAGTGAGGAAATGGAAGACCACAGGCATAGTTCTTGTTAATGCCAGAAGTGGCAGGCCAAGTAAAATATCGGCGAGGCAAAGGCGAAGGATGGTGAGAACAGTCAAAAACAGCTCACACAGACCACCTCCGAAAGACCTACAACATCCTCTTGCTGCAGATGGTGTCACTGTGCATCGTTCAACAATTCAGCACACTTTGCACAAGGAGAAGCTGTATGGGAGGGTGATGCGGAAGAAGCCTTTTCTCAAACAGAGTCGCTTGAGGTATGCAAACGCACATTTGGACAAGCCAGCTTCATTTTGGAATAAGGTGCTGTGGACTGATGAAACAAAGATTGAGTTATTTGGTCATAACAAGGGACGTTATGCATGGCGGTAAAAGAACACAGCGTTCCAAGAAAAACACTTGCTACCCACAGTTAAATTTGGTGGGGGTTCCGACATGCTGTGGGGCTGTGTGGCCAGTGTCGGTACTGGGAATCTTGTTCAAGTTGAGGGTCACATGTATTCCACTCAATATCAGCAGATTCTTGGGAATAATGTTGAAGAATCAGTCACAAAGTTGAAGTTACGCCGGGGCTGGATATTTCAACAAGACAACGACCCAAAACACTGCTCAAAATCTACCCGGGCATTTATTTAGGAACAAGTACCCAGACCTGAATATCATTGAGAATCTGTGGGATGATTTGAAGCGGGCTGTCCATGCTCGGCAACCATCAAATCTAACTGAACTGGAGATGTTTTGTAAGGAGGAATGGTCCAAAATACCTTCATCCTGAATCCAGACACTCATTAGAGGCTATGGGAAGCGTCTAGAAGCTGTTATTTTAGCAAAAGGAGGCTCTACTAAATATTGACGTGATTTTTCTATTGGGGTGCCCAAATTTATGCACCTGTCTAATTTTGTTTTGATGCATATTGCACATTTTCTGTTAACCCAATAAACCTCATTTCACTACTGAAATATTACTGTGTACATCAGTTATTTGATAGATCAAAATCAAATTGCTGATCCAAACACCCAATTATTTATAAATGGAAATCATGGAAATTGTCAGGGGTGCCCAAACTTTTTCATACGATTGTATATATGACAAGCATTCTTTAGTGGGTAATTGCAACTCACCTTCAAAATTCTCCATGTGTAAAGGCTTGCCGAAGGGGAAACTAACCATACAGATTTTTAAAGACATGAAAAGAGTTTTCAGATGAGCCTATGTTACCTAACTGGGACATTGTAGGAATGAACTTATAGACCTTAGGGGCCTATTCTCTGTTGGAGGAGTGATTGACTGTTGACCCCCACCCCCAAAGTGGCAGGGTAGCCTCGTGGTTAGAGCGTTGGACTAGTAACCGGAAGGTTGCAAGTTCAAACCCCGAGCTGACAAGGTACAATCTGTCGTTCTGCCCCTGAACAAGGCAGTTAACCCACTGTTCCTAGGCCATCATTGAAAATAAGAATTTGTTCTCAACTGACTTGCCTAGTTAAATAAAGGTAAAAAAAAATACATTGAAAAAAGTAAACTGCCTGTTACTCAGGCCCAGAAGCTAGGATATTCATATGATGGTACATTTGGATAGAAAACACTCTAAATTTTCCAAAACAGTTAAAATAATGTCTGTGAGTATAACAGAACTGATATGGCAGGCGAAAACCCAAGGACAATCCATTCAGAATGTTCTTTTCAGCTCACATCTGATTACAATGGCTGGGAATGGGAATATAAATTCTCCCAGATTGCAGTTCCTAAGGCTTCCACCAGATGTCAACAGTCTTTAGAAAGAGTTTCAGGCTGGTTTTTGAAAAATGACTCTGAAGAATCTTCGGTGAATCCAGACCTGACGCTGGTCTGCCGTGATGTCATTGCATGCGTTATCCATGGCCTGGAGAATGGTGACTTGTTCGTGAGGGCACCTATCATATACCTTCCACCTCCATATGGAGAAAAAATCTTCATTTGGGATTTAGGAAAGGAGAGTATGGGGGTAAGTACAGGGTGGTAAATCATGGATGGGCCTGAAACCATGCTTGCACCATTTGAGCATGGTGGAACCTGACATTATTCCACACAATGACATAGGTCATGCCCTCAGCTCTACAGACCTGATTTAGCCCATCAAGGAAGCTTACATTTGAACAGCGAATCATGTGGCTGCCTGCAACTCAATATATAGAGTATATGGAGTAGAGAGCTTTAGTTGTTGTTCGACCTACCAATAGAATGGGCAAGATGCGTAATCTAAGCAACTTTGACCGTGGTATGATTGTTAATGCCACACATGGTGATTCCAGCATCTCAGAAACAGCTGCCCTCCTGGGATTTGTTAGCACTACAGTCTCTAGAGTTTACAGAGGAATGGTTAACGATAAACAAAACACATTCAGTGAGCGGAAGTTCTGTGAGTAAAAACACCTTGTTAATGAGAGGGTCAGAGGAGAATGTCCAGAATTATTCAAGCTAACAGAAAGGCCACAAATGCTGGTCCTACCCAGTACTAGATAGGTGAACCTAATAAAGTGGCGGTGAGTGTACAGTAATGTCAAATCTGAAAACATGGTCTGGAAAAGTGGTACATGGGACCATAGAAACAGTGTCTGATAAAGAATGATGATGAAATATTACATCCATAGATAATGTAGTCCAATTGGTTCATGTTCCACGGTATGTGGTGTCAATGGATCTCGTTATCCTGGAACTTTCATGATCTTAACATGGAATATTGTTTGCCAAAAATATGCATTAAGAGTAATGCAACAGTTACTTATCATTTTGAGCAGTTGTATCAACTGATAGTTAGATCATTGTAATGAAATGAATAGACAGTCATCTCAGATGTAATGTGTGAAATTAATTTTGAAATGGTAATACTTTGATGTTAAGTTGTGTCATTTTGAACAGGTGATTTTAGTTCAATGAACAAATGATCTTAGCTTTATGTGTATTGTCTCCAAGAAATTTGAAAAAGTGTTTGAGTTTGATAAATTGTGCATTTTGATCATTGGCTGTGAGTTTTGTGTCTAGAGTTTGTAAAAATGACATCAAGGTTCCGAAATTCATGCCAAAGTGATTGTAAAAAACTGTAATGAATGAATGAATGAATTAATTTGTATTTTTAAGGGGATAGATCAGCTTTAATATTTCAGTTAGATTGTAGCTTCCATCAATGTAATTGTCTGCATCATTTCCAATCATCCATATATTTTTGGGGTAAATACAGTGCCAGTCAAAAGTTTGGACACACCTACTCATTCAAGGGTTTTAGAACACCTACTCATTCCAGGGTTTTAGAACACCTACTCATTCCAGGGTTTTAGAACACCTACTCATTCAAGGGTTTTAGAACACCTACTCATTCAAGGGTTTTAGAACACCTACTCATTCAAGGGTTTTAGAACACCTACTCATTCAAGGGTTTTAGAACACCTACTCATTCAAGGGTTTTAGAGCACCTACTCATTCAAGGGTTTTAGAACACCTACTCATTCAAGGGTTTTAGAACACCTACTCATTCAAGGGTTTTAGAACACCTACTCATTCAAGGGTTTTAGAACACCTACTCATTCAAGGGTTTTAGAACACCTACTCATTCAAGGGTTTTAGAACACCTACTCATTCAAGGGTTTTAGAACCCTAGCTCATTCAAGGGTTTTAGAATACCTACTCATTCAAGGGTTTTAGAACACCTACCATTCAAGGGTTTTAGAACACCTACTCATTCAAGGGTTTTAGAACACCTACTCATTCAAGGGTTTTAGAACACCTACTCATTCAAGGGTTTTAGAACACCTACTCATTCAAGGGTTTTAGAACACCTACTCATTCAAGGGTTTTAGAACACCTACTCATTCAAGGGTTTTAGAACACCTACTCATTCAAGGGTTTCAGAACACCTACTCATTCAAGGGTTTTAGAACCCCTACTCATTCAAGGGTTTTAGAACACCTACTCATTCAAGGGTTTTAGAGCACCTCCTCATTCAAGGGTTTTAGAACACCTACTCATTCAAGGGTTTTAGAACACCTACTCATTCAAGGGTTTTAGAACACCTACTCATTCAAGGGTTTTAGAACACCTACTCATTCAAGGGTTTTAGAACACCTACTCATTCAAGGGTTTTAGAACACCTACTCATTCAAGGGTTTTAGAACACCTACTCATTCAAGGGTTTTAGAACACCTACTCATTCAAGGGTTTTAGAACCCTACTCATTCAAGGGTTTTAGAATACCTACTCATTCAAGGGTTTTAGAACACCTACTCATTCAAGGGTTTTAGAACACCTACTCATTCAAGGGTTTTAGAACACCTACTCATTCAAGGGTTTTAGAACACCTACTCATTCAAGGGTTTTAGAACACCTACTCATTCAAGCGTTTTAGAACACCTACTCATTCAAGGGTTTTAGAACACCTACTCATTCAAGGGTTTTAGAACACCTACTCATTCAAGGGTTATTCTTTATTTTTACTATTTTCCACATTGTAAAAATAATAGTGAAGACATCAAAACTACGAAATAACACATAGAATCACGTATTAACCAAAAGAAAGTGTTAAACAAATCAAAATGTATTTCAGATTTGAGATTCTTCTAATTAACAACTCTTTGCACTCTTCTTGGGCACAGGTTACCTTGGCGTTCTTGGGCACAGGTTACCTTGGCGTTCTTGGGCACAGGTTACCTTGGCGTTCTTGGGCACAGGTTACCTTGGCGTTCTTGGGCACAGGTTACCTTGGCGTTCTTGGGCACAGGTTACCTTGGCATTCTTTGGCACGGGTTACCTTGGTGTTCTTGAGCACAGGGACTATGGTGGTCTGCTTGAAACATGTAGGTATTACAGACTGGGTCAGGGAGAGGTTGAAAATGTCAGTGAAGGCATTTTCCAGCTGGTCAGCACATGCTCAGAGTAAGCGTCCTGGTAATCTGTGTGAATTTGAACTTGTTTAATGGTATTACTCACATCAGCTACGGAGAGCGTGATCAACCACTCTCCGTAGCTTGCTCGATACCCTCGCTGGCCCTAAACAGCTTGTTGAGTGCGGTCTAAGTGCAAGCATCGGTAAGTGGTGGTAAATAAACAGCTATGAAAAATATAGATGAAAACATTCTTAGTTAATAGTATGGTCTACAGCTTATCATGAGGTATTCTAACTCTGGCGAGCAGAACCTCCAGACTTCCTTAATAACATTAGAAATCGTGCACCAGTGGTTGTTGACAAAGAGATACACATCTCCCTCTTGATACTTACCCGGCGCTACTGTTCTGTCCTGCCAAGCATAGAAAAACCAGCTAGAATATTATCCATATCCTTGTTAGCCAAGTCTCAGAGAAACATAGGATATTACAGTTCTTCAGGACCCGTTGATAGGATAGTCTTGAACGGAGCAGGTCCAGTTTGTTCTCCAGCGATGGCACATTTGCCAATAGAACAGAGTGTATAGGCATATTATTTCCTCGTCTCCATAGTTTCATCACGGCACCTCCACATCAGTCTCTATATCAGCGTCTCCATAGATCCATCTGGGCACCTCCACATCAGTCTCTATATCAGCGTCTCCATAGTTCCATCAGGGCACCTCCACATCAGTCTCTATATCAGCGTCTCCATAGTTCCATCTGGGCACCTCCACATCAGTCTCTAGTCTCTATATCAGCGTCTCCATAGTTCCATCAGTCTCCATAGTTCCATCAGGGCACCTCCACATCAGTCTCTATATCAGCGTCTCCATAGTTCC
>NW_026284568.1:0-26599 GCF_023373465.1 Oncorhynchus keta
CGTTGTGCTTCGTTCGGTGCATTATTGCTTATCTCGACGACCACATTTTACACCAATGCGGGAATCGGTTGATGGTCGGGAATCAAGTGGATGATTCTGGGACCAATTATAGGAGGGCTCTGTTGGATGAGGGTGTACTGAACTGTGCCTATAGCATGTCAAGTATCCCTCCAACAGGAAATAGGCGTTGCCAAATGGCCAGGGGCGCTGTCTTTTTCAGCACCACGGAGCTCCGCTATTACCTGTCTCATGACTGAAGATGCAACGGCAGACAATTCCGCTCTTTGGTCCGGCAATGACACACTTTAGCCGTGTCATTGCTGCATTTAACTGGCAGCCTGTATTTAGGGCATTTACTTTGTCTTATCATTTCGAATCCTCAGCAAATATTCTTTTAAAATGAGCTAAATCCCACATCAGAAGTCGACTTCAAATCACGCCAAGACACACGACTCTACTCAACGGAGTCAGTACTATCAAATATTCTGCACAGTGAAGGTGTCATGTGCTGAGCCATTTAGTTCATATGAAGCCTATTTACGAAGCCAATGCAGCAATCAACACGTACCTGCCTGCATTGGTGATTGCTATTTTGTAACTGGTCAACTACTAATAGGGCAATCATCCCGGCTGCTTGTGTCCTGTTTCGTAACAGCTCTTTTGCAAGCCCTTGATGATTATTACATCGATTGATTCCTGCTGTCCTGATACCTTTTCTCTTAAGGGATCTCGGATCTAGTCTAAAGGACTAACAATGGGTATGGCATTGGAATATTCAATCGCACACTGATTTCATCCCACTAAATAGATTCCTTTCATCTCTCCATGTATTCCACCATATCGAAACAACTTACCTATGCACTCACACAAACAAGCACAGAAGGGCGACTTAATAATATCACGTCTAATTTGGTGGCCTACAACATTGCCTGTACCTTCAACCAAAACGTTGGTACCACTTTTTTTCGACCACCTTTCACTTGCGCTGGACAGAGATATATCATTTTTACTTTCAATAGCTTAGTCAGTCGCATGAATTATGGGGTGCGCACAGCTAACGTTGTAATGATCGGATCAAAACATGGATTTTTTGCCCATCCAGGAATGTCACATGGCCCAGAAATGATTGAATGGCCATTTTCACAATGGAATAGACAGACTCTAGCATGTTACATTCCAGAGCAATTGGAATCGAAAAATACAACTTGCCCCTTGGGGAGCCGAGGACCGAGTTTGGGAAACGCTGGCCTGAAGATCAAATACCAATAGGGAGCCACTATGACGTGCTGACGCTGACAGTAACCGCGTTTAACCACAAAGATGGCCTCCGTGCTCCACTTGCAAACTTTTCCTCTCATCAGTGGCACTGCAACATGGGGCTTTCAAAGTCAGTTGTTTGCCCTATATCATTAACTATCACTTATTACTGCTAGTGTATTTTCCCTCTTCCTCTAGGCATACATCTAATCACATAGAGAGCGTTACTAAACGACTCAAGTCAGTTAAGAACCAACTCTTATTTACAATCACGGCCGGTGGTGATACGGCCTGGAATCGAACCACGGTCTGTAGGGACTTTCGAGCAGGAACACGGTGGGAAAGGGCGTGTACAAATGGAACAAATGTGCCCTTTTTGACTGAAATATGGAGGTATATGACAGACCAGCTAGATCTACTGTCTCTATTATATTTTTGACAGACCAGATAGATCTACTGTCTCTATTGTATTATGACAGACCAGCTAGATCTACTGTCTCTATTATATTATGACCGACCAGCTAGATCTACTGTCTCTATTATACTTTGACAGACCAGGTAGATCTACTGTCTCTATTCTATTATGACATACCAGCTAGATCTACTGTCTCTATTATATTATGACAGACCAGCTAGATCTACTGTCTCTATTATTTTTATGACATACCAGGTAGATATACTGTCTCTATTATATAATGACAGACCAGCTAGATCTACTGTCTCTATTCTATATTATGACAGACCAGCTATATCTACTGTCTCTATTATATTATGACAGACAAGGTAGATCTACTGTCTCTATTATATTATGACAGACCCAGCTAGATCTACTGTCTCTACAATATGACATACCAGCTAGATCTACTGTCTCTATTATATTATGACAGACCAGCTATATCTACTGTCTCTATTACATTATGACATACCAGATAGATCTACTGTCTCTATTGCTTTATGACATACCAGCTAGATCTACTGTCTCTATTGCTTTATGACATACCAGCTAGATCTACTGTCTCTATTATATTATGACAGACCAGCTAGATCTACTGTCTCTATTATTTTATGACAGACCAGCGAGATCTACTGTCTCTGTTACATTATGACAGACCAGCTAGATCTACTGTGTCTATTATATTATGACAGACCCGCTATATCTACTGTCTCTATTACATTATGACAGACCAGATAGATCTACTGTCTCTATTGCATTATGGCAGACCAGCAAGATCTACTGTCTCTATTGTATGACATACCAGCTAGATCTACTGTCTCTATTATTTTATGACAGACCAGCTAGATCTACTGTCTCTATTATTTTATGACAAACCAGCTAGATCTACTGTCTCTATTATTTTATGACATACCAGCTAGATCTACTGTCTCTGTTGTATATGACATACCAGCTAGATCTACTGTCTCTATTATATTATGACAGACCAGGTAGATCTACTGTCTCTATTATAATTTGACAGACCAGGTAGATCTACTGTCTCCATTATATTATGACAGACCAGCTAGATCTACTGTCTCTGTTATATTTGACAGACCAGGTAGATCTACTGTCTCTATTATATTATGACAGACCAGCCAAATCTACTGTCTCTATTATATTATGACAGACCAGCTAGATCTACTGTCTCTATTATATTTTGACAGACCAGCCAGATCTACTGTCTCTATTATATTATGACAGACCAGCTAGATCTACTGTCTCTATTATTTTATGACAGACCAGCTAGATCTACTGTTTCTATTATATTATGACAGACCAGCTAGATCTACTGTCTCTATTATATTATGATAGACCAGCAAGATCTACTGTTTCTATTATATTATGACAGACCAGCTGGATCTACTGTATCTATTATATTATGACAGACCAGGTAGATCTACTGGCTCTATTCTATTATGATAGACCAGCAAGATCTACTGTCTCTATTATATTATGACAGACCAGCTAGATCTACTGTCACTATTGTATTATGACAGACCAGCTAGATCTACATTTACATTTACATTTACATTTAAGTCATTTAGCAGACGCTCTTATCAGAGGCGACTTACAAATTGGTGCAAACACCTATGACACCCAGTGGAACAGCCACTTGCATCTAAATCTTGTTGGGGGAGAAGGGGGGTGAGAAGGATTACTTACCCTTACTTACCCTATCCCTAGGTATTCCTTGAAGAGGTGGGGTTTCAGGTGTCTCCGGAAGGTGGTGATTGACTCCGCTGTCCTGGCGTCGTGAGGAGTTTGTTCCACCATTGGGGGCCAGAGCAGCGAACAGTTTTGACTGGGCTGAGCGGGAACTGTACTTCCTCCCAGTGGTAGGGAGGCGAGCAGGCCAGAGGTGGATGAACGCAGTGCCCTTGTTTGGAGTGTAGGGCCTGATCAGAGCCTGGAGGTACTGAGGTGCGTTCCCCTCACAGCTCCGTGGCGAGCACCATGGTCTTGTAGCGGATGCGGCTTCAACTGGAAGCCAGTGGAGAGAGCGGAGGAGCGGGTGACGTGAGAGAACTTGGGAAGGTTGAACACCAGACGGGCTGCGGCGTTCTGGATGAGTTGTAGGGGTTTAATGGCACAGGCAGGGAGCCCAGCCAACAGCGAGTTGCAGTAATCAAGACGGGAGATGACAAGTGCCTGGATTAGGACCTGCGCAGCTTCCTGTGTGAGGCAGGGTCGTACTCTGCCGGATGTTGTAGAGCATGAACCTACAGGAACGGGACACCGCCTTGATGTTAGTTGAGAACATCAGGGGTGTTGTCCAGGATCACGCCAAGGTTCTTAGCGCTCTGGGAGGAGGACACAATGGAGTTGTCAACCGTGATGGCGAGATCATGGAGCGGGCAGTCCTTCCCGGGAGGAAGAGGAGCTCCGTCTTGCTGAGGTTCAGCTTGAGGTGGTGATCCGTCATCCCACACTGATATGTCTGCCAGACATGCAGAGATGCGATTCGCCACCTGGTCATCAGAAGGGGAAAGGAGAAGATTAATTGTGTGTCGTCTGCATAGCAATGATAGGAGAGACCATGTGAGGTTATGACAGAGCCAGTGACTTGGTGTATAGCGAGAATAAGAGAGGGCCTAGAACAGAGCCTGGGGGACACCAGTGGTGAGGCGCGTGGTGAGGAGACAGATTCTCGCCACGCCACCTGGTAGGAGCGACCTGTCAGGTAGGACGCAATCCAAGCGTGGGCGCGCCGGAGATGCCCAACTCGGAGAGGGTGGAGAGGAGGATCTGATGGTTCACAGTATCGAAGGCAGCCGATAGGTCTAGAAGGATGAGAGCAGAGGAGAGAGAGTTAGCTTTAGCAGTGCGGAGCGCCTCCGTGATACAGAGAAGAGCAGTCTCAGTTGAATGACTAGTCTTGAAACCTGACTGATTTGGATCAAGAAGGTCATTCTGAGAGAGAGATAGCGGTAGAGCTGGCCAAGGACGGCACGCTCAAGAGTTTTGGAGAAAAGAAGAGAAGGGATACTGGTCTGTAGTTGTTGACATCGGAGGGATCGAGTGTAGGTTTTTTCAGAAGGGGTGCAACTCTCGCTCTCTTGAAGACGGGAGGGACGTAGCCAGCGGTCAGGGATGAGTTGATGAGCGAGGTGAGGTAGGGGAGAAGGTCTCCGGAAATGGTCTGGAGAAGAGAGGAGGGGATAGGGTCAAGCGGGCAGGTTGTTGGGCGGCCGGCCGTCACAAGACGCGAGATTTCATCTGGAGAGAGAGGGGAGAAAGAGGTCAGAGCATAGGGTAGGGCAGTGTGAGCAGAACCAGCGGTAATCGTTTGACTTAGCAAACGAGGATCGGATGTCATCGACCTTCTTTTTCAAAATGGTTGCCGAAGTCATCTGCAGAGAGGGAGGAGGGGGGGATTCAGGAGGGAGGAGAATGTGGCAAAGAGCTTCCTAGGGTTAGAGGCAGATGCTTGGAATTTAGAATGGTAGAAAGTGGCTTTAGCAGCAGAGACAGAGGAGGAAAATGTAGAGAGGAGGGAGTGAAAGGATGCCAGGTCCGCAGGGAGGCGAGTTTTTCCTCCATTTCCGCTCGGCTGCCCGGAGCCCTGTTCTACTGTCTCTATTATATTATGACCGACCAGCTAGATCTACTGTCTCTATTATACTTTGTCAGACCAGGTAGATCTACTGTCTCTATTCTATTATGACAGACCAGATAGATCTACTGTCTCTATTATATTATGACAGACCAGTTAGATCTACTGTCTGTATGTCTCTATTATATTATGACAGACCAGCGAGATCTACTGTCTCTATTGTATGACATACCAGCTAGATCTACTGTCTCTATTATATTATGACAGACCAGCTAGATCTACTGTCTCTATTATTTTATGACAGTCCAGGTAGATATACTGTCTCTATTATATAATGACAGACCAGCTAGATCTACTGTCTCTATTGTGTATGACATACCAGCTAGATCTACTGTCTCTATTATATTATGACAGACCAGCTAGATCTACTGTCTCTACTATTTTATGACAGACCAGCAAGATCTACTGTCTCTGTTACATTATGACAGACCAGCTAGATCTACTTTGTCTATTATATTATGACAGACCAGCTATATCTACTGTCTCTATTATATTATAACAGACCAGATAGATCTACTGTCTCTATTGCATTATGACAGACCAGCTAGATCTACTGTCTCTATTGTATGACATACCAGCTAGATCTACTGTCTCTATTATATGACAGACCAGCTAGATCTACTGTCTCTATTATATTTTGACAGACCAGATAGATCTACTGTCTCTATTGTATTATGACAGACCAGCTAGATCTACTGTCTCTATTATATTATGACCGACCAGCTAGATCTACTGTCTCTATTATACTTTGACAGACCAGGTAGATCTACTGTCTCTATTCTATTATGACAGACCAGATAGATCTACTGTCTCTATTATATTATGACAGACCAGCTAGATCTACTGTCTGTATGTCTCTATTATATTATGACAGACCAGCGAGATCTACTGTCTCTATTGTATGACATACCAGCTAGATCTACTGTCTCTATTATATAATGACAGACCAGCTAGATCTACTGTCTCTATTATATTATGACAGACAAGGTAGATCTACTGTCGCTATTGTATTATGACAGACCAGCTAGATCTACTGTCTCTATTGTATGACATACCAGCTAGATCTACTGTCTATATTATTTTATGACAGACCAGCAAGATCTACTGTCTCTGTTAAATTATGACAGACCAGCTAGATCTACTGTGTCTATTATATTATGACAGACCAGCTATATCTACTGTCTCTATTACATTATGACATACCAGATAGATCTACTGTCTCTATTGCTTTATGACATACCAGCTAGATCTACTGTCTCTATTATATTATGACAGACCAGCTAGATCTACTGTCTCTATTATTTTATGACAGACCAGCGAGATCTACTGTCTCTGTTACATTATGACAGACCAGCTAGATCTACTGTGTCTATTATATTATGACAGACCCGCTATATCTACTGTCTCTATTACATTATGACAGACCAGATAGATCTACTGTCTCTATTGCATTATGGCAGACCAGCAAGATCTACTGTCTCTATTGTATGACATACCAGCAAGATCTACTGTCTCTGTTACATTATGACAGACCAGCTAGATCTACTGTCTCTATTATTTTATGACAAACCAGCTAGATCTACTGTCTCTATTATTTTATGACAGACCAGCTAGATCTACTGTCTCTGTTGTATGACATACCAGCTAGATCTACTGTCTCTATTATATTATGACAGACCAGGTAGATCTACTGTCTCTATTATAATTTGACAGACCAGGTAGATCTACTGTCTCCATTATATTATGACAGACCAGCTAGATCTACTGTCTCTGTTATATTATGACAGACCAGGTAGATCTACTGTCTCTATTATATTATGACAGACCAGGCAAATCTACTGTCTCTATTATATTATGACAGACCAGCCAGATCTACTGTCTCTATTATATTATGACAGACCAGCTAGATCTACTGTCTCTATTATTTTATGACAGACCAGCTAGATCTACTGTCTCTGTTATATTATGACAGACCAGCTAGATCTACTGTTTCTATTATATTATGATAGACCAGCAAGATCTACTGTTTCTATTATATTATGACAGACCAGCTAGATCTACTGTCTCTTTATATTATGACAGACCAGGTAGATCTACTGTCTCTATTCTATTATGATAGACCAGCAAGATCTACTGTCTCTATTATATTATGACAGACCAGCTAGATCTACTGTCTCTATTGTATTATGGCAGACCAGGTAGATCTACTGTCTCTATTATATTATGACAGACCAGCTAGATCTACTGCCTCTATTATATTTTGACAGACCAGATAGATCTACTGTCTCTATTGTATTATGACAGACCAGCTAGATCTACTGTCTCTATTCTATTATGACAGACCGGCTAGGTCTACTGTCTCTATTGTATTATGACAGACCAGCTAGATCTACTGTCTCTATTATATTTTGACATACCAGATAGATCTACTGTCTCTATTGTATTATGACAGACCAGCTAGATCTACTGTCTCTATTATACTTTGTCAGACCAGGTAGATCTACTGTCTCTATTCTATTATGACAGACCAGATAGATCTACTGTCTCTATTATATTATGACAGACCAGCTAGATCTGCTGTCTGTATGTCTCTATTATATTATGACAGACCAGCGAGATCTACTGTCTCTATTGTATGACATACCAGCTAGATCTACTGTCTCTATTATTTTATGACAGACCAGGTAGATATACTGTCTCTATTATATAATGACAGACCAGCTAGATCTACTGTCTCTATTATATTATGACAGACAATGTAGATCTACTGTCGCTATTATATTATGACAGACCAGCTAGATCTACTGTCTCTATTGTATGACATACCAGCTAGATCTACTGTCTCTATTATATTATGAAAGACCAGCTAGATCAACTGTCTCTATTATTTTATGACAGACCAGCAAGATCTACTGTCTCTGTTACATTATGACAGACCAGCTAGATCTACTGAGTCTATTATATTATGACAGACCAGCTATATCTACTGTCTCTATTATATTATGACAGACCAGATAGATCTAATGTCTCTATTGCATTATGACAGAACAGCTAGATCTACTGTCTCTATTGTATGACATACCAGCTAGATCTACTGTCTCTATTGTATTATGGCAGACCAGGTAGATCTACTGTCTCTATTATATTATGACAGACCAGCTAGATCTACTGCCTCTATTATATTTTGACAGACCAGATAGATCTACTGTCTATATTGTATTATGACAGACCAGCTAGATCTACTGTCTCTATTCTATTATGACAGACCGGCTAGATCTACTGTCTCTATTATATTATGACCGACCAGCTAGATCTACTGTCTCTATTATACTTTGAAAAACCAGGTAGATCTACTGTCTCTATTCTATTATGACAGACCAGATAGATCTACTGTCTCTATTATATTATGACAGACCAGCTAGATCTACTGTCTGTATGTCTCTATTATATTATGACAGACCAGCGAGATCTACTGTCTCTATTGTATGACATACCAGCTAGATCTACTGTCTCTATTATTTTATGACAGACCAGGTAGATATACTGTCTCTATTATATAATGACAGACCAGCTAGATCTACTGTCTCTATTATATTATGACAGACCAGCTAGATCTACTGTCTCTATTATATTATGACAGACCAGCTAGATCTACTGTCTCTATTGTATGACATACCAGCTAGATCTACTGTCTCTATTATATTATGACAGACCAGCTAGATCTACTGTCTATATTATTTTATGACAGACCAGCAAGATCTACTGTCTCTGTTACATTATGACAGACCAGCTAGATCTACTGTCTCTATTATACTTTGACAGACCAGGTAGATCTACTGTCTCTATTCTATTATGACAGACCAGATAGATCTACTGTCTCTATTATATTATGACAGACCAGCTAGATCTACTGTCTCTATTGTATGACATACCAGCTAGATCTACTGTCTGTATGTCTCTATTATATTATGACAGACCAGCGAGATCTACTGTCTCTATTGTATGACATACCAGCTAGATCTACTGTCTCTATTATACTTTGTCAGACCAGGTAGATCTACTGTCTCTTTTCTATTATGACAGACCAGATAGATCTACTGTCTCTATTATATTATGACAGACAATGTAGATCTACTGTCGCTATTATATTATGACAGACCAGCTAGATCTACTGTCTCTATTGTATGACATACCAGCTAGATCTACTGTCTCTATTATATTATGAAAGACCAGCTAGATCAACTGTCTCTATTATTTTATGACAGACCAGCAAGATCTACTGTCTCTGTTACATTATGACAGACCAGCTAGATCTACTGAGTCTATTATATTATGACAGACCAGCTATATCTACTGTCTCTATTATATTATGACAGACCAGATAGATCTAATGTCTCTATTGCATTATGACAGAACAGCTAGATCTACTGTCTCTATTGTATGACATACCAGCTAGATCTACTGTCTCTATTATATTATGACAGACCAGCTAGATCTACTGTCTCTATTATTTTATGACAGACCAGCGAGATCTACTGTCTCTGTTACATTATGACAGACCAGCTAGAACTACTGTGTCTATTATATTATGACAGACCAGCTATATCTACTGTCTCTATTATATTATGACAGACCAGATAGATCTACTGTCTCTATTGCATTATGGCAGACCAGGTAGATATACTTTCTCTATTATATAATGACAGACCAGCGAGATCTACTGTCTCTATTATATTATGACAGACCAGCTATATCTACTGTCTCTATTATATTATGATAGACCAGCTATATCTACTGTCTCTATTGCATTATGACAGACCAGCTAGATCTACTGTCTCTATTGTATGACATACCAGCTAGATCTACTGTCTCTATTATATTATGACAGACCAGCTAGATCTATTGTCTCTATTGCATTATGACAGACCAGCTAGATCTACTGTCTCTATTGTATGACATACCAGCTAGATCTACTGTCTCTGTTGTATGACATACCAGCTAGATCTACTGTCTCTATTATATTATGACAGACCAGCTAGATCTACTGTCTCTATTATACTTTGACAGACCAGGTAGATCTACTGTCTCTATTATATTATGACAGACCAGATAGATCTACTGTCTCTATTATATAATGACAGACCAGCGAGATCTACTGTCTTTATTATATTATGACAGACCAGCTATATCTACTGTCTCTATTATATTATGATAGACCAGCTAGGTCTACTGTCTCTATTATATTATGACAGACCAGCTAGATCTACTGTCTCTATTGTATGACATACCAGCTAGATCTACTGTCTCTATTATATTATGACAGACCAGCTAGATCTACTGTCTCTATTGCATTATGGCAGACCAGCAAGATCTACTGTCTCTGTTGTATGACATACCAGCTAGATCTACTGTCTCTATTATATTATGACAGACCAGCTAGATCTACTGTCTCTATTATAATTTGACAGACCAGGTAGATATACTGTCTCTATTATATAATGACAGACCAGCTAGATCTACTGTCTCTATTATATTATGACAGACAATGTAGATCTACTGTCGCTATTATATTATGACAGACCAGCTAGATCTACTGTCTCTATTGTATGACATACCAGCTAGATCTACTGTCTCTATTATATTATGAAAGACCAGCTAGATCAACTGTCTCTATTATTTTATGACAGACCAGCAAGATCTACTGTCTCTGTTACATTATGACAGACCAGCTAGATCTACTGAGTCTATTATATTATGACAGACCAGCTATATCTACTGTCTCTATTATATTATGACAGACCAGATAGATCTAATGTCTCTATTGCATTATGACAGAACAGCTAGATCTACTGTCTCTATTGTATGACATACCAGCTAGATCTACTGTCTCTATTGTATTATGGCAGACCAGGTAGATCTACTGTCTCTATTATATTATGACAGACCAGCTAGATCTACTGCCTCTATTATATTTTGACAGACCAGATAGATCTACTGTCTCTATTGTATTATGACAGACCAGCTAGATCTACTGTCTCTATTCTATTATGACAGACCGGCTAGGTCTACTATCTCTATTGTATTATGACAGACCAGCTAGATCTACTGTCTCTATTATATTTTGACATACCAGATAGATCTACTGTCTCTATTGTATTATGACAGACCAGCTAGATCTACTGTCTCTATTATACTTTGTCAGACCAGGTAGATCTACTGTCTCTATTCTATTATGACAGACCAGATAGATCTACTGTCTCTATTATATTATGACAGACCAGCTAGATCTACTGTCTCTATTATATTATGACAGACCAGCTAGATCTACTGTCTCTATTGCATTATGACAGACCAGCTAGATCTACTGTCTCTATTGTATGACATACCAGCTAGATCTACTGTCTCTGTTGTATGACATACCAGCTAGATCTACTGTCTCTATTATATTATGACAGACCAGCTAGATCTACTGTCTCTATTATAATTTGACAGACCAGGTAGATATACTGTCTCTATTATATAATGACAGACCAGGTAGATATACTGTCTCTATTATATAATGACAGACCAGCGAGATCTACTGTCTCTATTATATTATGACAGACCAGCTATATCTACTGTCTCTATGATATTATGATAGACCAGCTATATCTACTGTCTCTATTGCATTATGACAGACCAGCTAGATCTACTGTCTCTATTGTATGACATACCAGCTAGATCTACTGTCTCTATTATATTATGACAGACCAGCTAGATCTACTGTCTCTATTGCATTATGGCAGACCAGCAAAATATACTGTCTCTGTTGTATGACATACCAGCTAGATCTACTGTCTCTATTATATTATGACAGACCAGCTAGATCTACTGTCTCTATTATAATTTGACAGACCAGGTAGATATACTGTCTCTATTATATAATGACAGACCAGCGAGATCTACTGTCTCTATTATTTTATGATAGACCAGCTATATCTACTGTCTCTATTATATTATGATAGACCAGCTCGATCTACTGTCTCTATTGTATGACATAACAGCGAGATCTACTGTCTCTATTATATTATGACAGACCAGCTAGATCTACTGTCTCTATTATTTTATGACAGACCAGCGAGATCTACTGTCTCTGTTACATTATGACAGACCAGCTAGAACTACTGTGTCTATTATATTATGACAGACCAGCTATATCTACTGTCTCTATTATATTATGACAGACCAGATAGATTTACTGTCTCTATTGCATTATGGCAGACCAGGTAGATATACTGTCTCTATTATATAATGACAGACCAGCGAGATCTACTGTCTCTATTATATTATGATAGACCAGCTATATCTACTGTCTCTATTGCATTATGACAGACCAGCTAGATCTACTGTCTCTATTGTATGACATACCAGCTAGATCTACTGTCTCTATTATATTATGACAGACCAGCTAGATCTACTGTCTCTATTGCATTATGACAGACCAGCTAGATCTACTGTCTCTATTGTATGACATACCAGCTAGATCTACTGTCTCTGTTGTATGACATACCAGCTAGATCTACTGTCTCTATTATATTATGACAGACCAGCTAGATCTACTGTCTCTATTATAATTTGACAGACCAGGTAGATATACTGTCTCTATTATATAATGACAGACCAGGTAGATATACTGTCTCTATTATATAATGACAGACCAGCGAGATCTACTGTCTCTATTATATTATGACAGACCAGCTATATCTACTGTCTCTATGATATTATGATAGACCAGCTATATCTACTGTCTCTATTGCATTATGACAGACCAGCTAGATCTACTGTCTCTATTGTATGACATACCAGCTAGATCTACTGTCTCTATTATATTATGACAGACCAGCTAGATCTACTGTCTCTATTGCATTATGGCAGACCAGCAAAATCTACTGTCTCTGTTGTATGACATACCAGCTAGATCTACTGTCTCTATTATATTATGACAGACCAGCTAGATCTACTGTCTCTATTATAATTTGACAGACCAGGTAGATATACTGTCTCTATTATATAATGACAGACCAGCGAGATCTACTGTCTCTATTATTTTATGATAGACCAGCTATATCTACTGTCTCTATTATATTATGATAGACCAGCTCGATCTACTGTCTCTATTGTATGACATAACAGCGAGATCTACTGTCTCTATTATATTATGACAGACCAGCTAGATCTACTGTCTCTATTATTTTATGACAGACCAGCGAGATCTACTGTCTCTGTTACATTATGACAGACCAGCTAGAACTACTGTGTCTATTATATTATGACAGACCAGCTATATCTACTGTCTCTATTATATTATGACAGACCAGATAGATTTACTGTCTCTATTGCATTATGGCAGACCAGGTAGATATACTGTCTCTATTATATAATGACAGACCAGCGAGATCTACTGTCTCTATTATATTATGATAGACCAGCTATATCTACTGTCTCTATTGCATTATGACAGACCAGCTAGATCTACTGTCTCTATTGTATGACATACCAGCTAGATCTACTGTCTCTATTATATTATGACAGACCAGCTAGATCGACTGTCTCTATTGCATTATGACAGACCAGCTAGATCTACTGTCTCTATTGTATGACATACCAGCTAGATCTACTGTCTCTATTATTTTATGACAGACCAGCGAGATCTACTGTCTCTGTTACATTATGACAGACCAGCTAGAACTACTGTGTCTATTATATTATGACAGACCAGCTATATCTACTGTCTCTATTATATTATGACAGACCAGATAGATCTACTGTCTCTATTGCATAATGGCAGACCAGGTAGATATACTGTCTCTATTATATAATGACAGACCAGCGAGATCTACTGTCTCTATTATATTATGATAGACCAGCTATATCTACTGTCTCTATTGCATTATGACAGACCAGCTAGATCTACTGTCTCTATTGTATGACATACCAGCTAGATCTACTGTCTCTATTATATTATGACAGACCAGCTAGATCTACTGTCTCTATTATATTATGACAGACCAGCTAGATCTACTGTGTCTATTATATTTTGACAGACCAGGTAGATCTACTGTCTCTATTATATTATGATAGACCAGCAAGATCTGCTGTCTCTATTATATTATGACAGACCAGTTAGATCTACTGTCTCTATTATATTATGGCAGACCAGATAGATCTTCTGTCTCTATTATATTATGACAGACCAGCTAGATCTACTGTGTTTATTATAATTTGACAGACCAGGTAGATATACTGTCTCTATTATATAATGACAGACCAGCGAGATCTACTGTCTCTATTATATTATGATAGACCAGCTAGATCTACTGTGTCTATTATATTATGACAGACCAGCTAGATCTACTGTGTCTATTATATTATGACAGACCAGCTATATCTACTGTCTCTATTATATTATGACAGACCAGATAGATCTACTGTCTCTATTGCATTATGACAGACCAGCTAGATCTACTGTCTCTATTGTATGACATACCAGCTAGATCTACTGTCTCTATTATATTATGACAGACCAGCTAGATCTACTGTCTCCATTGTATGACATACCAGCTATATCTACTGTCTATATAGTATGACATACCAGCTAGATCTACTGTCTCTATTATATTATGACAGACCAGCTAGATCTACTGTCTCTATTATTTTATGACAGACCAGCGAGATCTACTGTCTCTATTACATTATGACAGACCAGCTAGAACTACTGTGTCTATTATATTATGACAGACCAGCTATATCTACTGTCTCTATTATATTATGACAGACCAGATAGATATACTGTCTCTATTGCATTATGGCAGACCAGGTAGATATACTGTCTCTATTATATAATGACTGACCAGCGAGATCTACTGTCTCTATTATATTATGACAGACCAGCTATATCTACTGTCTCTATTATATTATGATAGACCAGCTATATCTACTGTCTCTATTGCATTATGACAGACCAGATAGATCTACTGTCTCTATTGTATGACATACCAGCTAGATCTACTGTCTCTATTATATTATGACAGACCAGCTAGATCTACTGTCTCTATTGCATTATGACAGACCAGCTAGATCTACTGTCTCTATTGTATGACATACCAGCTAGATCTACTGTCTCTGTTGTATGACATACCAGCTAGATCTACTGTCTCTATTATATTATGACAGACCAGCTAGATCTACTGTCTCTATTATAATTTGACAGACCAGGTAGATATACTGTCTCTATTATATAATGACAGACCAGCTAGATCTACTGTCTCTATTATAATTTGACAGACCAGGTAGATATACTGTCTCTATTATATAATGACAGACCAGCGAGATCTACTGTCTCTATTATATTATGATAGACCAGCTCGATCTACTGTCTCTATTGTATGACATAACAGCTCGATCTACTGTCTCTATTATATTATGACAGACCAGCTAGATCTACTGTGTCTATTATATTTTGACAGACCAGGTAGATCTACTGTCTCTATTATATTATGATAGACCAGCAAGATCTGCTGTCTCTATTATATTATGACAGACCAGTTAGATCTTCTGTCTCTATTATATTATGACAGACCAGCTAGATCTACTGTGTCTATTATAATTTGACAGACCAGGTAGATATACTGTCTCTATTATATTATGACAGACCAGCGAGATCTACTGTCTCTATTACATTATGACAGACCAGCTAGAACTACTGTGTCTATCTTTATATTATGACAGACCAGCTATATCTACTGTCTCTATTATATTATGACAGACCAGATAGATATACTGTCTCTATTGCATTATGGCAGACCAGGTAGATATACTGTCTCTATTATATAATGACTGACCAGCGAGATCTACTGTCTCTATTATATTATGACAGACCAGCTATATCTACTGTCTCTATTATATTATGATAGACCAGCTATATCTACTGTCTCTATTGCATTATGACAGACCAGATAGATCTACTGTCTCTATTGTATGACATACCAGCTAGATCTACTGTCTCTATTATATTATGACAGACCAGCTAGATCTACTGTCTCTATTGCATTATGACAGACCAGCTAGATCTACTGTCTCTATTGTATGACATACCAGCTAGATCTACTGTCTCTGTTGTATGACATACCAGCTAGATCTACTGTCTCTATTATATTATGACAGACCAGCTAGATCTACTGTCTCTATTATAATTTGACAGACCAGGTAGATATACTGTCTCTATTATATAATGACAGACCAGCTAGATCTACTGTCTCTATTATAATTTGACAGACCAGGTAGATATACTGTCTCTATTATATAATGACAGACCAGCGAGATCTACTGTCTCTATTATATTATGATAGACCAGCTCGATCTACTGTCTCTATTGTATGACATAACAGCTCGATCTACTGTCTCTATTATATTATGACAGACCAGCTAGATCTACTGTGTCTATTATATTTTGACAGACCAGGTAGATCTACTGTCTCTATTATATTATGATAGACCAGCAAGATCTGCTGTCTCTATTATATTATGACAGACCAGTTAGATCTTCTGTCTCTATTATATTATGACAGACCAGCTAGATCTACTGTGTCTATTATAATTTGACAGACCAGGTAGATATACTGTCTCTATTATATTATGACAGACCAGTTAGATCTACTGTCTCTATTATATTATGGCAGACCAGATAGATATTCTGTCTCTATTATATTATGACAGACCAGCTAGATCTACTGTGTCTATTATAATTTGACAGACCAGGTAGATATACTGTCTCTATTATATAATGACAGACCAGCGAGATCTACTGTCTCTATTATATTATGACAGACCAGCTATATCTACTGTCTCTATTATATTATGATAGACCAGCTATATCTACTGTCTCTATTGCATTATGACAGACCAGCTAGATCTACTGTCTCTATTGTATGACATACCAGCTAGATCTACTGTCTCTATTATATTATGACAGACCAGCTAGATCTACTGTCTCTATTGCATTATGACAGACCAGCTAGATCTACTGTCTCTATTGTATGACATACCAGCTAGATCTACTGTCTCTGTTGTATGACATACCAGCTAGATCTACTGTCTCTATTATATTATGACAGACCAGCTAGATCTACTGTCTCTATTATAATTTGACAGACCAGGTAGATATACTGTCTCTATTATATAATGACAGACCAGAGAGATCTACTGTCTCTATTGTATGACATACCAGCTAGATCTACTGTCTCTATTATATTATGACATACCAGCTAGATCTAATGTCTCTATTGTATGACATACCAGCTAGATCTACTGTCTCTATTATATTATGACATACCAGCTAGATCTACTGTCTCTATTATATTATGACAGACCAGCTAGATCTACTGTCTCTATTGCATTATGGCAGACCAGCAAGATCTACTGTCTCTATTGTATGACAGACCAGCTAGATCTACTGTCTCTGTTGTATGACATACCAGCTAGATCTACTGTCTCTATTATATTATGACAGACCAGCTAGATCTACTGTCTCTATTATAATTTGACAGACCAGGTAGATATACTGTCTCTATTATATAATGACAGACCAGCGAGATCTACTGTCTCTATTATATTATGATAGACCAGCTATATCTACTGTCTCTATTATATTATGACAGACCAGCTAGATCTACTGTCTCTATTATTTTATGACAGACCAGCTCGATCTACTGTCTCTATTGTATGACATAACAGCGAGATGTACTGTCTCTATTATATTATAACAGACCAGCTAGATCTACTGTGTCTATTATTTTTGACAGACCAGGTAGATCTACTGTCTCTATTATATTATGATAGACCAGCAAGATCTGCTGTCTCTATTATATTATGACAGACCAGTTAGATCTACTGTCTCTATTATATTATGGCAGACCAGATAGATCTACTGTCTCTATTATATTATGACAGACCAGCTAGATCTACTGTGTCTATTATAATTTGACAGACCAGGTAGATATACTGTCTCTATTATATAATGACAGACCAGCGAGATCTACTGTCTCTATTATATTATGATAGACCAGCTAGATCTACTGTGTCTATTATATTATGACAGACCAGCTATATCTACTGTCTCTATTATATTATGACTGACCAGGTAGATCTACTGTCTCTATTGCATTATGACAGAACAGCTAGATCTACTGTCTCTATTGTATGACATACCAGCTAGATCTACTGTCTCTATTATATTATGACAGACCAGCTAGATCTACTGTCTCTATTATTTTATGACAGACCAGCGAGATCTACTGTCTCTGTTACATTATGACAGACCAGCTATATCTACTGTCTCTATTATATTATGACAGACCAGATAGATCTACTGTCTCTATTGCATTATGGCAGACCAGGTAGATATACTGTCTCTATTATATAATGACAGACCAGCGAGATCTACCGTCTCTATTATATTATGACAGACCAGCTATATCTACTGTCTCTATTATATTATGATAGACCAGCTATATCTACTGTCTCTATTGCATTATGACAGACCAGCTAGATCTACTGTCTCTGTTGTATGACATACCAGCTAGATCTACTGTCTCTATTATATTATGACAGACCAGCTAGATCTACTGTCTCTATTATAATTTGACAGACCAGGTAGATATACTGTCTCTATTATATAATGACAGACCAGGTAGATATACTGTCTCTATTATATAATGACAGACCAGCGAGATCTACTGTCTCTATTATATTATGACAGACCAGGTATATCTACTGTCTCTATTATATTATGATAGACCAGCTATATCTACTGTCTCTATTGCATTATGACAGACCAGCTAGATCTACTGTCTCTATTGTATGACATACCAGCTAGATCTACTGTCTCTATTATATTATGACATACCAGCTAGATCTACTGTCTCTATTATATTATGACAGACCAGCTAGATCTACTGTCTCTATTGCAGTATGGCAGACCAGCAAGATCTACTGTCTCTATTGTATGACAGACCAGCTAGATCTACTGTCTCTGTTGTATGACATACCAGCTAGATCTACTGTCTCTATTATATAATGACAGACCAGCGAGATCTACTGTCTCTATTATATTATGATAGACCAGCTATATCTACTGTCTCTATTATATTATGATAGACCAGCTCGATCTACTGTCTCTATTGTATGACATAACAGCGAGATCTACTGTCTCTATTATATTATGACAGACCAGCTAGATCTACTGTGTCTATTATATTTTGACAGACCAGGTAGATCTACTGTCTCTATTATATTATGGCAGACCAGATAGATCTACTGTCTCTATTATATTATGACAGACCAGCTAGATCTACTGTGTCTATTATATTTTGACAGACCAGGAAGATCTACTGTCTCTATTATATTATGACAGACCAGATAGATCTACTGTCTCTATTGCATTATGGCAGACCAGCAAGATCTACTGTCTCTATTGTATGACAGACCAACTAGATCTACTGTCTCTGTTGTATGACATACCAGCTAGATCTACTGTCTCTATTATATTATGACAGACCAGTTAGATCTACTGTCTCTATTATAATTTGACAGACCAGGTAGATATACTGTCTCTATTATATAATGACAGACCAGCGAGATCTACTGTCTCTAATATATTATGATAGACCAGCTATATCTACTGTCTCTATTATATTATGATAGACCAGCTCGATCTACTGTCTCTATTGTATGACATAACAGCTCGATCTACTGTCTCTATTATATTATGACAGACCAGCTAGATCTACTGTCTCTATTGTATGACATACCAGCTAGATCTACTGTCTCTATTATATTATGACAGACCAGCTAGATCTACTGTCTCTATTATTTTATGACAGACCAGCGAGATCTACTGTGTCTGTTACATTATGACAGACCAGCTAGAACTACTGTGTCTATTATATTATGACAGACCAGCTATATCTACTGTCTCTATTATATTATGACAGACCAGATAGATCTACTGTCTCTATTGCATTATGGCAGACCAGCAAGATCTACTGTCTCTATTGTATGACAGACCAGCTAGATCTACTGTCTCTATTATATTATGACAGACCAGCTAGATCTACTGTCTCTATTATAATTTGACAGACCAGGTAGATATACTGTCTCTATTATATAATGACAGACCAGGTAGATATACTGTCTCTATTATATTATGACAGACCAGCTATATCTACTGTCTCTATTATATTATGATAGACCAGCTCGATCTACTGTGTCTATTATATTTTGACAGACCAGGTAGATATACTGTCTCTATTATATTATGATAGACCAGCAAGATCTGCTGTCTCTATTATATTATGACAGACCAGTTAGATCTACTGTCTCTATTATATTATGGCAGACCAGATAGATCTACTGTCTCTATTATATTATGACAGACCAGCTAGATCTACTGTGTCTATTATATTTTGACAGACCAGGAAGATCTACTGTCTCTATTCTATTATGACAGACCAGCTAGATCTACTGTCTTTATTATATAATGACAGACCAGCGAGATCTACTGTCTCTATTATATTATGATAGACCAGCTATATCTACTGTCTCTATTATATTATGATAGACCAGCTCGATCTACTGTCTCTATTGTATGACATAACAGCTCGATCTACTGTCTCTATTATATTATGACAGACCAGCTAGATCTACTGTCTCTATTGTATGACATACCAGCTAGATCTACTGTCTCTATTATATTATGACAGACCAGTTAGATCTACTGTCTCTATTATATTATGGCAGACCAGATAGATCTACTGTCTCTGTTGTATGACATACCAGCTAGATCTACTGTCTCTATTATATTATGACAGACCAGTTAGATCTACTGTCTCTATTATAATTTGACAGACCAGGTAGATATACTGTCTCTATTATATAATGACAGACCAGCGAGATCTACTGTCTCTATTATATTATGATAGACCAGCTCGATCTACTGTCTCTATTGTATGACATAACAGCTCGATCTACTGTCTCTATTATATTATGACAGACCAGCTAGATCTACTGTCTCTATTGTATGACATACCAGCTAGATCTACTGTCTCTATTATATTATGACAGACCAGCTAGATCTACTGTCTCTATTATTTTATGACAGACCAGCGAGATCTACTGTGTCTGTTACATTATGACAGACCAGCTAGAACTACTGTGTCTATTATATTATGACAGACCAGGAAGATCTACTGTCTCTATTCTATTATGACAGACCAGCTAGATCTACTGTCTTTATTATATAATGAGAGACCAGCTAGATCTTCCGTCTCTATTATATTATGACAGACCAGCTAGATCTACTGTCTCTGTTATATTATGACAGACCAGCTAGATCTACTGTCTCTATTATATTATGACAGACCAGCTAGATCTACTGTCTCTATTATATTATGACAGACCAGCTAGATCTACTGTCTCTATTATTTTATGACAGACCAGCTAGATCTACTGTCTCTATTATTTTATGACAGACCAGCTAGATCTACTGTCTCTATTATTTTATGACAGACCAGCTAGATCTACTGTCTCTGTTGTATGACATACCAGCTAGATCTACTGTCTCTATTATATTATGACAGACCAGCTAGATCTACTGTCTCTATTATAATTTGACAGACCAGCTAGATCTACTGTCTCTATTTTATGACAGACCAGCTAGATCTACTGTCTCTATTATATTATGACAGACCAGCTAGATCTACTGTCTCTATTGTATGACATACCAGCTAGATCTACTGTCTCTATTATATTATGACAGACCAGCTAGATCTACTGTCTCTATTATTTTATGACAGACCAGCGAGATCTACTGTCTCTGTTACATTATGACAGACCAGCTAGAACTACTGTGTCTATTATATTATGACAGACCAGGAAGATCTACTGTCTCTATTCTATTATGACAGACCAGCTAGATCTACTGTCTTTATTATATGATGAGAGACCAGCTAGATCTTCCGTCTCTATTATTTTATGACAGACCAGCTTGATCTACTGTCTCTGTTATATTATGATAGACCAGCTCGATCTACTGTCTCTATTGTATGACATAACAGCGAGATCTACTGTCTCTATTATATTATGACAGACCAGCTAGATCTACTGTGTCTATTATATTTTGACAGACCAGGAAGATCTACTGTCTCTATTCTATTATGATAGACCAGCAAGATCTACTGTTTCTATTATATTATGACAGACCAGCTAGATCTACTGTCTTTATTATATAATCAGAGACCAGCTAGATCTTCCGTCTCTATTATATTATGACAGACCAGCTAGAACTACTGTGTCTATTATATTATGACAGACCAGCTAGATCTACTGTCTCTATTGCATTATGGCAGACCAGCAAGATCTACTGTCTCTATTGTATGACAGACCAGCTAGATCTACTGTCTCTGTTGTATGACATACCAGCTAGATCTACTGTCTCTATTATATTATAACAGACCAGCTAGATCTACTGTCTCTAGTATAATTTGACAGACCAGGTAGATATACTGTCTCTATTATATAATGACAGACCAGCGAGATCTACTGTCTCTATTATATTATGACAGACCAGCTATATCTACTGTCTCTATTATATTATGATAGACCAGCTCGATCTACTGTGTCTATTATATTTTGACAGACCAGGTAGATCTACTGTCTCTATTATATTATGATAGACCAGCAAGATCTGCTGTCTCTATTATATTATGACAGACCAGTTAGATCTAGTGTCTCTATTTTATTATGGCAGACCAGATAGATCTACTGTCTCTATTCTATTATGACAGACCAGCTAGATCTACTGTCTTTATTATATAATGAGAGACCAGCTAGATCTTCCGTCTCTATTATTTTATGACAGACCAGCTTGATGTACTGTCTCTGTTATATTATGACAGACCAGCGAGATCTACTGTCTCTATTATATTTTGACAGACCAGGTAGATCTACTGTCTCTATTATATTATGACAGACCAGCTAGATCTACTATCTCTATTATAATATGACAGTCCATCTAGATCTACTGTCTTTATTATATTATGACACACCAGCTCAATCTACTGTATCTATTATATTATGAGACCAGCTAGATCTACCATCTCTAATATATTATGACAGACAAGCTAAATCTACTGTCTCTCTGTCTCTATTATATTATGAGAGACCAGCTAAATCTACTATCTCTATTGTTTTATGACAGACCAGCTAGATCGACTGTCTCTGTTATATTATGACAGACCAGCTAGATCTACTGTCTCTATTATATTATGACAGACCAGCGAGATCTACTGTCTCTATTATATTATGACAGACCAGCTAGATCTACTGTGTCTATTATATTATGATAGACCAGCTCGATCTACTGTCTCTATTGTATGACATAACAGCGAGATCTACTGTCTCTATTATATTATGACAGACCAGCTAGATCTACTGTGTCTATTATATTTTGAAAGACCAGGAAGATCTACTGTCTCTATTCTATTATGACAGACCAGCTAGATCTACTGTCTCTATTATATTATGACAGACCAGCTAGATCTACTGTCTCTATTGTATGACATACCAGCTAGATCTACTGTCTCTATTATATTATGACAGACCAGCTAGATCTACTGTCTCTATTATTTTATGACAGACCAGCGAGATCTACTGTCTCTGTTACATTATGACAGACCAGCTAGAACTACTGTCTCTATTATATTATGACAGACCAGCTAGATCTTCCGTCTCTATTATTTTATGACAGACCAGCTTGATCTACTGTCTCTGTTATATTATGACAGACCAGCTAGATCTACTGTCTCTATTATATTATGACAGACCAGCTAGATCTACTGTCTCTATTCTATTATGATAGACCAGCTAGATCTACTGTTTCTATTGTATGACAGACCAGGTAGATCTACTGTCTCTATTATATTATGACAGACCAGCTAGATCTACTGTCTCTATTATTTTATGACAGACCAGCGAGATCTACTGTCTCTGTTACATTATGACAGACCAGCTAGATCTACTGTGTCTATTATATTATGACAGACCAGCTATATCTACTGTCTCTATTATATTATGACAGACCAGATAGATCTACTGTCTCTATTGCATTATGGCAGACCAGCAAGATCTACTGTCTCTATTGTATGACAGACCAGCGAGATCTACTGTCTCTGTTGTATGACATACCAGCTAGATCTACTGTCTCTATTATATTATGACAGACCAGCTAGATCTACTGTCTCTATTATATTATGATAGACCAGCTCGATCTACTGTGTCTATTATATTTTGACAGACCAGGTAGATCTACTGTCTCTATTATATAATGACAGACCAGCGAGATCTACTGTCTCTATTATATTATGACAGACCAGCTATATCTACTGTCTCTATTATATTATGATAGACCAGCTCGATCTACTGTGTCTATTATATTTTGACAGACCAGGAAGATCTACTGTCTCTATTATATTAAGATAGACCAGCAAGATCTGCTGTCTCTATTATATTATGACAGACCAGTTAGATCTACTGTCTCTATTATATTATGGCAGACCAGATAGATCTACTGTCTCTATTATATTATGACAGACCAGCTAGATCTACTGTCTCTATTCTATTATGACAGACCAGCTAGATCTACTGTCTTTATTATATAATGAGAGACCAGCTCGATCTACTGTCTCTATTATTTTATGACAGACCAGCTTGATCTACTGTCTCTGTTATATTATGACAGACCAGCGAGATCTACTGTCTCTATTATATTTTGACAGACCAGGTAGATCTACTGTCTCTATTATATTATGACAGACCAGCTAGATCTACTATCTCTATTATAATATGACAGTCCAGCTAGATCTACTGTCTCTATTATATTATGACACACCAGCTCGATCTACTGTATCTATTATATTATGAGAGACCAGCTAGATCTACCATCTCTATTATATTATGACAGACCAGCTAAATCTACTGTCTCTCTGTCTCTATTATATTATGAGAGACCAGCTAGATCTACTGTCTCTATTATATTATGAGAGACCAGCTAGATCTACTGTCTCTATTATATTATGACAGACCAGGTAGATATACTGTCTCTATTATATTATGACAGACCAGCTAGATCTACTGTCTCTATAGTATGACATACCAGCTAGATCTACTGTCTCTATTATATTATGACAGACCAGCTAGATCTACTGTCTCTATTATTATATGACAGACCAGCTAAATCTACTGTCTCTCTGTCTCTATTATATTATGAGAGACCAGCTAGATCTACTGTCTCTATTATATTATCACAGACCAGCTAGATCTTCTGTCTCTATTATATTATGACAGACCAGCTAGATCTACTGTCTCTATTGTATGACATACCAGCTAGATCTACTGTCTCTATTGTATTATGACAGACCAGCTATATCTACTGTGTCTATTATATTATGACAGACCAGCTATATCTACTGTCTCTATTATATTATGACAGACCAGATAGATCTACTGTCTCTATTGCATTATGACAGACCAGCTAGATCTACTGTCTCTATTATTTTATGACAGACCAGCGAGATCTACTGTCTCTGTTACATTATGACAGACCAGCTAGAACTACTGTGTCTATTATATTATGACAGACCAGCTATATCTACTGTCTCTATTATATTATGACATACCAGCTAGATCTACTGTCTCTGTTATATTATGACAGACCAGCAAGATCTACTGTCTCTATTGTATTATGGCAGACCAGGTAGATCTACTGTCTCTATTATATTATGACAGACTAGCTAGATCTACTGTCTCTATTGTATGACATACCAGCTAGATCTACTGTCTCTATTATATTATGACAGACCAGCTAGATCTACTGTCTCTATTATTTTATGACAGACCAGCAAGATCTACTGTCTCTGTTACATTATGACAGACCAGCTAGATCTACTGTGTCTATTATATTATGACAGACCAGCTATATCTACTGTCTCTATTATATTATGACAGACCAGCTAGATCTACTGTATCTATTGTATGACATACCAGCTAGATCTACTGTCTCTGTTATATTATGACAGACCAGCAAGATCTACTGTCTCTATTGTATTATGGCAGACCAGGGAGATCTACTGTCTCTATTATAT